>NC_087223.1:5024033-5041533 GCF_015104395.2 Macrobrachium nipponense
AATTTTCCAGTTTCCAGTCTGATTTCGCTTCTGTCATCTGAAAGACCATCTTTAGACCTTTCCAGTACTCTCCATAAATCATCCCAAATACCAAGTCTCCCAGAGAATGACTAGAGAGTTCACTGGAAGTCAAGTAAGGTTATCTGAGATCAATTTCTGGAATACCTTTTGGTACTTGAAACCAAAATGTTCCTTTTCCCAAGTGCTTTTATGCTTGGTGTTTGTGCCTGATTTTTGTTCTGTATCCCACGTCATTTTAAGTTTGGTGTTTGTGTCTGTCATTTATTTTTGATGTCATCTGAGATCTATCTCTGGAATAGCTTTTGGCACTGGAAAACAGCGTGGTTCATATTCCTTGTTCCCAGTGTTTTTATTCTTCTCGTTTGTGCCAGATGTTTGTTTCATATCCCAGTTGTCTGCATGCCTGGTGTTTGTGTCTGTAATTTGTTCGTGATGCCTGTTTGTGACGTTTTCCAGAGTTGATCTTAATAGGGGAAGGCATATAACACTCGGAACTGCTTTCGGTCAGGGAAACTTCCTCTTTAAGTGAATTAATTGCTACGTCAACTAGATTACTTCGCTGCGAGAGAGAGAGAGAGAGAGAGAGAGAGAGAGAGAGACCTATCCCTCAAACTTCGGTCCTCGCGTCGTGATCTTTCAGATTATCAAACAAACAAAGAAACAAACAAACTCTGCAAGATCAGAAGAGCAAACAATATTGTCTTAAACGCAAGCACTTAGCCAATCTGAAAAGTGAAACCTAGACCTTTATACAAACAATATTAAACAAAGAAAAAAAAAACGCTATAATGTTTGACAAGAATTGTGACGTCAGTTTTAATAACTATAAATCAATGAATCATTTGACAATAAAGAAATATTTAAGCCCTAAGCCTCGTTAACCACAGTGAACCCTAGACCGATATACAAACAAGACAAAATAATCGCTTGACAAAAAGATGTATTCACAAACAATAAGCTTTCATAGACTCCCTAAGAACTCCAGAAGCTTTCGTAGACTAATCCTAGACTCACAGAGGACTCACCTTCCAAATATCTTTTCCATTTCTCGGTCCAGGACCGTTTAGACTCCGGTAATGACATTGGCTCCTTCGTCATAGACTTGAGATCTCCATCAAGGAATCAGGGAACCAAGGAATCAGGAAACCGGGAATCAGGTGACCTCCTCCCCATCATCCCCCTCCTCTTCCATGAAGGATTCCAGATTCAGGAGGCTGCTTCCTGGGCCCCAGATATCATCAAGGATGACGGACAAGGAATCAGAGCAGGACGTCGGGAAGGAAATAGAGGAAGAGAATTTGCAGCTGATAGAGATGGAACAGATTAGCAAGACGAGGTCAATAGACGCAGGAATTTAATGTTTAAATGCAAAAAGAGATTGTCTATCGTAATAGGTGACACTTTCTATCTATCGTAGTGGGTGACACATTCTGTGTATCGTAGTGGTTGACACATTCTATCTATCGTAATGGGTGACATTTTATTTATCGTTGTGGGTGACACATTCTATCTATCGTAATGGGTGACATTCTATTTATCGTTTTGGGTGACACATCCTATCTATTGTATTGGGTGACACAGTATGTGTATCGTAGTGGACGATAAATTCTATTTATCGTTGTGAGTGACACATTATATCTATAGTAGTGGGTGACACATTCTGTCTATCTTAGTGGGTGATACATTTTCTCTCATAGTGGGTGACACATTCTAGCTATCGTATTGGGTGACACATGTCTATCGTAGTGGATGTCGGGTGACACAATGTGTATCTTAGTGGGTGACACTTCCAATATATCGGAGTGGGTGACACATTCTGTGTATCGTAGTAGGTGACACTTTCAATCTATCGTGGAGGGTGACACATTCTATCTATCATATTGGACGACACTACGAAAGTAACCTATACACGTGTAGAGGCTTTTAAAATTTCGCTGTTTATATTTGACCCCTGGAGGTCAAGTCAGGGGTCTCTCTCTCTCTCTCTAACCTAATATCGTGACGGAACATTGAGAATTTCTATACCACCACCGGTAGTTCACGGAATCGTGACCAACTAACCCCCCCCACCCCAACCAGGCCCCCCTTCCCCCCGCCCCCTTTCCCCCTTTCACTCCCCCTCGGACCTTGACGAAACATTAACGTAATCGGGTAATCCGGGTTATTTCAGGTCTGTTATTATTTTTATTCTGAAAAAAAAACATCTGTTATGACACGGAAGTCTCAGTTTAATGGATTCATTTCTGCGAAATCCTTCTCTCTAGTTCAGAGTTGATTTTAGGGATTAAGGCTTTGTATAGCTTTAAATCTTAGGTTCCCAAATATTCTTATTAATAAATGCATTAAGGTTTTGTAATTCTTAAATATTTTCTTTTTAATATTTTATGTCTTTTTTAAATAATTTAGGCTTTGGGTTCATTAATATTCGTTTTTGAAATTAATTTAGCTTTTACGGATCCTAATTGCTCGTCTTTTAAATGTTTTAGGCTTTGTGGTTTCTAAATATTAATTTTTTAAAATCTTTTACATTTTAGGTTCCCAAAAACTCATGTCACTAAATGTATTGGGTTTTGGGGTTTATAAACCTGTATTTTTAAAGACACTAGGTTTTGGGGTTCCTATATATTGGTTTCTTGAAATAAACTTATGTGCTGTTTGAGTTTCTTTCTACGTATATTCATATCCCGAGTTTCAACTGTTGGTGTTGAATGCTTTTTGTTTATCATAATTAAGAACCCGAAAGGACCTGTGGGTCCGTAACAACGATCAACATGCCAATTTGCAGCCCTCTAGCCTCAATAGTTTTCAAGATCTAAGTGTGAACAGAAAAGATGCGGACGGACAGACGAGTAGCCATCTTAGTATTTTTCTTTTCCAGGGAACTGACGAGGCTACTTCTTTCTTTCAAGGTAAACCCTTTTCTTCACTTTTAAAGATAATTTTTCACCCTTTCCCCTTCACCGCAGTCCCCTTTTACAACACCAACCTACCTCCTGTATATATAGACATATTTATTTATCTATGCATCTGACAAAAGACCTTGTTTTGTAAACAAGCAGGACGTAAACAAGTAAACAAGATTCTCTGAATGGCTTTGCTGAAGCAGACATTCTGACCTGAAATTCAATATCCCACGTCGGGTGGATTTCCAATTCCTGGCACAGATGGTCCTTTTCCCTCTACCTGCTTCTGGGCTCATTTTGCCTTTAAGATTGTCTTGAATCTTGAATTGTTTGGGGTTTTACTAAAGTTTTCTTGATTTAGAATTCCTTTAAATTGCATTTTCTTAAGTTTTCCAGTCTGTTTTAGGTTTTCATGTTTCAAAGAAGGTTACGTCCATTTAAAGTTTCTGACAGTTGCGTATTTTTGAAATCTCTCTCTCTCCTCTCTCTCTCTCTCTCTCTCTCTCTCTCTCTCTCTCTAACCATTCGAAAATGCTGAAGTTGATTCTTAAAGATCTCATTTTATTATTGTTCTTGTGTAAGGCAAGTTAACAATCTCTCTCTCTCTCATTTTGTTTCATCCATCAGGCAAATAGGTTTACTGAAGACGACTAGAGAGCCTGAACATGTATGGCCTCTCTCTCACAAACGAATATGCTTTACCCAAAGTACTAGTTATTCCTGGCGTTCCCTGTCTCAGGAAATTGCCGTGTCCATCCAGGACTTCTTCTTTCCTCTTATGAGTCAGGAGTCCGTTTGCAGGACTCGCCACCAATCTCCTGTGAGTGACTGACCTCTGAAAAGGGAGGAACTAAACAAGTGGAAAACAAATGGAAAAGAAGATTCGTGGATAAGTTGTCTGGAGAGAGAGAGAGAGAGAGAGAGTCCTTCAGCCATAAGCAGAAGAAAAACGTGTTTTATTTTATCAAGCGTGAAAAAAAATTCAGTAATATTTTTTAAGACATACAAAACACAGAACAACCTATCTTGAAATAATCAGTTAAGCAAAACTGGTTTTATTTATTCATTATTTTTAATAAAAAGATTTTTTTCCTTGGATTTTTTTTCCCGGACTTAATTACCCAGAATAAACAGCAGAATTTATTGTTTTCAATAAATAAAGAAATAATCTTGCATTTATTAAAATTAAAGACTAACTTTCAAAAGTTGCATCGTTATTAATGACGAACAGACCCCCCCAGATTTCAAATCTGAAAATACAATATTTTTAAGTGTTCCCCTACAATCTAATAATTAAGATCTTAATCCTTTATTCCATCCTTTTTTATCCAAATCCTGCTTCCTACTTTACTTTCGTCAATTGCCCATCTTTCCATTTCTGACTTTTTTGTGTCTTAATTCTTATAATTCCATTTTCTTTGAAGTATATAATGTTATAATAGCTAATTAGCAAAGCAGCGAATTTCTGTTATTCGTTAGATTCAAGTTTTATTGATGTTTAACCACATTGCTTCCCTCTCTCTCTCTCTCTCTCTCTCTCTCTCTCTCTCTCTCTCTCTCTCTCTCTCCAAACTTCTGTAGTTCTTTAACTGCATAATTCAACTCTTAAAAATTCCAGAATAATCGCAGAATAATCTTGGACATATGATAATCGGAACTAAGGCGCAAAATTATCGGAATAATTATGCCTAGCTGAATTTCCCGTTTTGCTCACAGGATGTGAAGCTGCGATTATCGGGTTATGTATGACGGTTTTTCATTTCGTTATTTATGCAAATTTTATGTTTAATTTTTTATTTTTATCGCAAGAAAAGAATTAGGTTTGTGTGGTTAAGCTTAGCCAAGTTTATTCATGTTCGTTTTTATGAAGATAGATATTTATATCTGCACAGCTTCTGATTTCATTATCTTTATTATTCGCTCGGAAGGAATCTGGTATGCGGTTCATTTTAGCCGAGTTTTTATTTTCTTTTTACGTAAATAAATATATAAATCGGTTAAAGTTCTAGTTTTTGTTCATAAAATTTAGGCAAAACTGAAAATAAGGCTTCAGGCAATTAGAGAATGCATTTTTAAAACATATTTTTCTGTTTATGAAAATAAATATAAACATCTGTTTGAATTCAACAGTTTTTATTGACAGCATTTGGGAAAGCCAGGGAATAAGCCTCAGCCAATTTCAGAAGACACAGACACAACTTTAGATATAAATATAAAAAGGAATATAGTGGGTAATCACAACAACAAAACAACAACATCAAATACAACAATAAAAACATAAAATATAAATATCTTTTATGCTGTACAATAATTTTTAATAAAAGTATGTTTAGGGCAAAAACTTAGAATATTGGCTTTCGATAATGTCGAACTGCCCTGAAGATACAAGCTTAGATATAAACATTACAACAACTAATAAAACAACATATACAACAACAACATCACATACACCAATGAAGTGTTAAAATGTAGATATCTGCTATTTTTTTCCAATAGTATTTAGGCAAAACATAGTGTAAGGCTTTAGATAAATGGTGAACTCACAGATACAACTTAGATACAAAGATAAACAACTTCAGTACAAAATGCAACAGCTACAACAACGGCAAATACAACACACAAATCTTTGAACATGGATTCAAACACTTTCCCGTCGTGCTGAAAGAAAAAAAAAAAGAAAAAAAAAACACACTTTTGCTCCCGAACATTTTAATCCTCTCCTGAACTGGACTTTTTTTACTTTTTTTTCGCTTTTTTGTGCTGTTGGGAACAAGGTTACAGCCGGTAAACTCTCTCTCTCTCTCTCTCTCTCCTCTCTCTCTCTCTCTCTCTCTCTCTCAATCGGGTCGGGTTGCTTTTATGGATTTTCACTCCTCGATTTCATAATCTGTTTTACCCAAGATTGAATATGATGTTATTTGTCGAAAAGAATTTGCGGCGGGGAATGCACACACACACACACACACATACACATGCATACACACCTACACACACACAAATGCACATACACACACCGCCAAATGCACATACACATACATACACACATTATAATACCCCTTCGGTACTAATTTCGAGGTAGAAGGAAAGTGATATGTAACGACGTTTGTGGCTTAATGTTTGTGCATAGGAATGTCACTGTGGGTGATACTAATTCAAACTTTAGCTACAGATATAATAATAATAATAATAATAATAATAATAATAATAATATAATAATAATAATAATAATAATAATAATAATTTTCATTTCTTTCCATCATTGCTGAGTTTTTTGCTATTTAACCCATAGCTGGACCCTACCATCGGGATAGGTACTCATTTACAGCTGAGTAGACTGAGGAAATTATGGTAAAGATCCTTTCCCAAGGAATCAACGCCGAGGAGAGCGGTCACCCATCCAACGACTGACCAGCCCCAATGTTGCTTAACTTGACTTAAGGTCCATTGAGGACCTAACCCACTCCTCCACTGGAGCCTGTGCAAGAAACATCAGCTACCTTGCAGTAATAAGTGGTACGAGCACCAACCTGAGGGCGTGATAGAAAACGATCACGCAAAGATCCTCTGGGACTATGGTATCAGGACGGATAAGGTGATACGTGCAAACAGACCACGACGTGACGTTGATTGACAAAGTCAAGAAGAAAGTATCACTCATTGATGTCGCAATACCATGGGACACCAGAGTTGAAGAGAAAGAGAGGGAAAAAATGGATAAGTATCAAGATCTGAAAATAGAAATAAGAAGGATATGGGATATGCCAGTGGAAATCGTACCCATAATCATAGGAGCACTAGGCACGATCCCAAGATCCCTGAAAAGGAATCTAGAAAAACTTGAGGCTGAAGTAGCTCCGGGCCTCATGCAGAAGAGTGTGATCCTAGAAACGGCACACATAGTAAGAAAAGTGATGGACTCCTAAGGAGGCAGGATGCAACCCGGACCCCACACCATAAATACCACCCAGTCGAATTGGAGGACTGTGATAGAGCAAAAAAAAAAAAAAAAAAAAAAAAATAATAATAATAATAATAATAATAATAATAATAATAATAATGATAATAATAATAAATAATAATAATAATAATAATGGTAATGATAGTAATAATGATGATAATGATAATAATAATAATAATAATAGCAAGAAATGACACATCCCAGAATCAGCTCGATTCCTCATCTGGATTTCGCACTGTAGGAAAAATGTGATTCCCGATGATAATATCGTGTTAATTAATATAAACCCCCTCCCCCTCTCATCCCTCTCCTCCTTCCAACCCCCTGTGAGTCAGAATTTCCAGCGGAGGCTAATTTGGGCTGCCATGCCTGCTAGAGCTTCCAGGTCTTTTTTTTCCAGTCGTCCAGTTTTTCCAGTCAGCCTTTTGATGATACGTTGATATTATATATTTATCAAGGCCTGTTTCGCATCCTCTATTGTTTCTGTTGTTTTAAGGATTGATGGGATTGGTCTCTCTCTCTCTCTCTCTCTCTCTCTCTTCTCGTCTCTCTCTCTCTCTCTCTATCTCTCTCTCTCTCTCTCTGCTCTCTCTCTCCATTTAGGAATAATTCCCTTCAATCCACGACATATGAATCGACATCTATGTATTCAATAGCGCTATTGCAGCATCTAACTGTATTTAACAGAGTTATTTTAGCAGCTAATGCATTTAATAGAGGTATTTTAGCTGCTGTTTATTTGATTATAGCAGGAACAATATGGTGAAGTATGTTGGGCAAAGTATGTAGATTTAATTTCAAATTATTGCATTTCATAGAGTTTTTGTAACGCTACTGTATTTGATAATTATTTTAACTGCTACTGTATTTAATACAGCCATTCTAGCAGCTGCTGTATTTAATAAGATTGTTTAGAAACTTTATTTATTTTGAACAACAATGATAAAATGAAATACGGCGTGCAAAGTCAATAGACTTAATTTTTCAATTATTGCATTTGATAGAATTATTGTAGCAGATATTGCTTTTAACAGAGTAATTTTACCAGCTGTTGTTTCTAATACAGTTATTTGTAGTATCTACTATATTCAATAGACTCGTTTCAGCAACTGTATGTGTCGTATTAAAACATATTCGACATAAACATCTGAGATAAACTTTGAAAGGTTTCTAATCCCACCTAGTAAGTACAATTGAGGAGCTTTCGCACTTTAAATAAATATAAATATCTCATCCATATCCATATAGTGGATGGGAACCAACGCAGATGTTTATGATTGATGAAGGATTTATTCCATAGCTTGGGAGTGGCTGGGATTAACTGACATCCTGCTCTAAATTATATTGATTGGTAATAATGATAATGATATCCAAGACCACA
Organism: Macrobrachium nipponense; assembly: GCF_015104395.2. NCBI lineage: Eukaryota > Metazoa > Arthropoda > Malacostraca > Decapoda > Palaemonidae > Macrobrachium > Macrobrachium nipponense. The sequence continues at coordinate 5,032,297 of NC_087223.1, forward strand.
ATAATAATAATAATAAAATAATAATAATAATAATAATAATAATAATAATAATAATAATAATAATAATAATAATAATAATAATATAATAATAATAATAAAGGTATTAGTATGGTAAAACCTTATATGATAAAAATAATTGTATTAAGTATGTATGTTATACTTAAAAATTTAAATCATTACTACTCATTAAGTAAGAAACTACTATACTCTTGTAGGAACTTTCTTCCTGAACATAATTTCCAAGTTCATGTAGAGAGAGAGAGAGAGAGAGAGAGAGAGAGAGAGAGAGAGAGAGAGAGAGAGAGAGAGAGAGAGCTCGTTGCCCAAACCAAACTTCTGTTGCCAATTCTTGAGTGACATTTGGAGAGATTTGTCGGACATTAAAGTCAATAACTTTCAGTATTGGTTCTCGGAATGAGTCGTTTACTCGGGGGAATGAAAACCTCACAAATTTTGAGACACAATACAAGGTCACTTGACCACTCTCTCTCTCCTTAGAATCTTCATTCATAGAGTGACTTCACCCTCAGCTCCTCATAAACAGAGAAAGCTGCCTGGGAAAAAGAGATAGAGAGAAAGCAATATGGCGATAACCTCCAGGATACCTGCTTCTCTCTCTCTCTCTCTCTCTCTCTCTCTCTCTCTCTCTCTCTCTCTCCTCTCTCTCTCTGTCCTGAACTCCTTATAAGCAGCCATTATCCCAGACCAGGTACTATTGCTGTCAGGGTAATTTGAACTTTTTTCCCCATTAACCGAAGGTTCACTCACGAGACGACGCCTATTAAGACCACTTGATTATGGGGATTTAGTCAGTTATGGTGGGGAGAGAGAGAGAGAGAGAGAGAGAGAGAGAAGAGAGAGAGAGAGAGAGAGAGAGAGAAGAACCCAGTGTTGAAAACAAAGAATCCACTCACAATTATTTCCGAGTATTGCTCATAAAACCTGTTGTTTTCATTTCAATGACTCTTAGTCCTACCGGGGTTAGATCTCTCTCTCTCTCTCTCTCTCTCTCTCTCTCTCTCTCTCTCTCTCTCTCTATTCAAAGTCGAAGAAAAAATATCTATATAAATCATCGTTTCATTGCGATCCAATCACATTCACCTGCTCTCCTGTTGACTACAAATGCCTCGGGTGTCCCTAGTTAGGTCTGTAAATGACTGAACTGTCATTTGATAACTGAGTTAAATTACACTGTGAAAGAACTGTTTATAAATAAACTGTCCATCTAACAGTCTTTACTTCTTATAGAACATATATTTATATATTTATAGTTGTTGGTTATTTTCTCTCTTAGGTAAAGACAAAATCACCTCTAGAAATTAGGATAGTTATATTCTATAACTTCTTCATAGATACATTATTTTATATATGTGTTTGTATGTAGTTCTATATTGTAGCCGACCAACCCGGGAAAACTGTGAAGAACTGAAGAACTCGCTGTCCACTTTTTTTTCAAATATTGATTTCCTGACTGTCCTATCTATCCAGATAATACTGTGGTGACTGTCCCTGTTATCCAGGTATGACTATATTTATTTAGGGCTGTTGCCTTGTATAATAAGGCGCCCTATGAGGTAATGTTAGACTTGCGATAATCTTACGCTAAGTCGGTTGGTTATGCACTTCCATACTCATTGGAGTGTCTTGGGGTTTGTAGATCACTTACGAAGTCGGTATTATCTTCTTTGGTTATGACGATGATGTGTTAAACTCATGATGATTCGGCAATGATGTGAGGTTCTAGTAGAAAACACACGAAGTATAAAAAAATACTTATATTCTCTGAGATTACATGATGAAGGTTCAGAGGAAATTTGTACAGTCTTCTAATGATGATGGCTTGATCGCTTCTGCCAACGATGATGGCTAATTCCACTCTGTTCTGACTACCATCTCTGTTACAAGTCATAAAGGAAGCAGACAGTAGCTCGAACATATGAACATACATAGGTAAATGAGACACATTAGAAATCACGTAGGCCGTTTGAATTATAGGTCGTGGTATTTGTCTCAAGCTGGGGCTTGGCTAATGTTTCAAAACAAATGAATGACCACAGGTGACGGCAAGTCACCTTAGCCTACTTTATTGTATACGTCATCTTAGCGTCTCTGGTCCTGATCACATTCCTGCAAACAATCTGGTTGACCTCTTTAGTTTTAGTCTTTTATATATATGGAATAACATTCCATATTTTTTTTGTATTATGTAATCACTTACATAAAAGCTCGGTCATACTACCAAAACACCCCTGAATATTACTCAAGCTTGACTTACATTTGACTTATAGGAGTGTGATACAAGCATATGTGAATATATATAGATATATGAAAGCAAATACTTATAAGTAAAAAAAAAATTCATGGTGTACACAAATACAGATTCAAGTAATAAGATATAAAAACTTAATATGCATATGATGGTATTCGTAAATAATAGTGATCACGTGATATATACTGATATAGTTTTTCACTTCATCTCTTTAAGATACATATGCTACAGAAAATACTAATGTACTCTGATAATCGCATAGAATAAAGATTAACATGATAAAAATCATATTCTAACTGATAAAAATTTCATATATGAACTGATAAAAATTATTAATGTTTATGCTGATTGATTCGTTGATTTTTATGCTAACTGTTATATATCTGCAGTTATTGGTAAGATAAAAGTAACAGATTGATTATAGACTACCTGATTTATTTATACATATGTATATGGATTCATATAATTATGATTAATATATGTGCACTTTCAATAGATTCCTAGTGCGTACACGCAAAGATATATTTCGCTCTGTTTATTTATTTGATAATTTATATATAGATTCCTAGTGCGTACACGCAAAGATATATTTCGACTCTGTTATTTATGATCATTTATATATAGGATACATGATACTTTATATATAGGATACATGACCGAGGTTATACTACTACACATTTAACTAGTGTTCGAACAACTTTTCGTCCATTACACAGTTCCAGACAACCACCTATAGCCAAATGAAATGGCCAATTCCAAATGGTTAAAACAAAGGGAAAATTGCCTGGCGGGGTCCAACGTTCTATATCGGCCTCATACTTGTTCTCTGCATCCTAAGCCACACGAAATACGTTCGCGATGAATAAAATCCATCCCCAGCACGAGTCCTTCGCCAGCAACGCAGAGTTGAATATCCTTCTGGTCGTAATTGTCGGAAGTATGTCCCTTTTGTAGTCGATTTCTGACAGCCGCCGGAGCATTACGCATTAAAACGAGATTAACGACGATATCGGGTGTTGGTCGAAGAAGTCCATGAAATAAGCTTGTTCACTTATGATGGTGCTTATTCCTTTCACATTGTAGGTGGTTGTTACTTGACTGCAGTCGTCCGCAGCGACGAACGATTTTTTGAAGCTGCGATGTGAAAGTCTCGTACTGCAGGATACTGTAACCAGGTTCCATTAATCAGCCTGCAAGTGAAATTATACTTGTCACAAGGGCAAAGTAAATTCAGACACATCCAAATTCGGGAGGGAGAAAGCCATTAAGAACCAGACTTAACCCACATGAATTCGCTGATATTTTATGGAATTCAAAAGAGTCAGCTGTACAAACTTTTTTATCCATGGCATTATAACAATAAGTGAACCTATCCAGGTCTCTGATGACTGTAACAAAAATATACCATAATTATAAAAAAATAAACAGATGGATCAATACGAATCCCAAAGAAAATTCGATATTACTGGTAGTAAGTTACTAGACAAAGAAATGGAAAACGGAGCTATTTGTAAGATTGCCAGGCAACATAAGAGTCAAAGAGAATATGAATCATGATTTCTGTATTTCTCTATGCTAACTGAAATTAAACTGTGATAAAATCCGATCCTATGTGCCCTAACAAAAGTTTCATATTCAAATTTCTTGTGCACATCCTCTGAGGTTAATTTTTAAAAACTTTATTAATAGGCAGGAGATGCAACGAAAGAACCCACTATGTAACTGATTTCTATATAAACTTTGGGTTTTTCAAGAAAATGTGACATTTTCCCACCCATGAATTGTGATTTACTTGAATTGTAATAGGCTAATGTTGCAAGTAAATTTTTCATATACATGACTTGCATACTTCTAAAATGTCCCGTTACCAATGTCATAAGCTGAATTATTGGCTAACTGTCTATGAGGTTCAGAAAAAATTAATTCATTTTGTTGTCATAGAAATTCTATTTGCTTATTTTGTTTATTGATTTTAAATCAATTGCAATTCCTTAACCAAGTTGCATTGCACACACGGATAAGAATAGGTTATGGCTATGTCATGTCATCGTGACCCATGAACCACATGTGAAGTTCATGAGCTAAGCATTCCTCTCTCTCCAGGTCAACCTGCTTTGCAAGCGGTTTATTGAGGTTAAAAGGAACAATGTTGAATCGGCAAACGCGACAGGCACCTTCTAGACTGATGACCTCATCACCAGCTTAAGAGTTACGTTACTTGCTGTAATAAATACGACTTTAGTATAAATTGGGTATTAATACTCCACCCACACGAGAAGAATGTCTGAAAAAAACAGTACCAAAATTGAACAATATATTAGTTTCATGTTGGAAATCTGTATGATTGTAAATAAATGTAATTATGTTAAATAGATATTCCTTATTCAAACTAATGAAAAAAGGTTTCCATACAAATTCTGTATATATTATTTGCCCTGTAAGATCCATATAGGATTATTCCATAGATATACATTTTCACTTCTAGAACTTCCTGACTTTAAAATCTATTTTATTTTATTTTATTTTATTTTTTTTTTTTTTCATTGACTACGAATATAAAATCACCGGACAGACAATATGTCAGTAGGTTTTGATATGTGTTTGAACTTTTAGCTTATTTGTCATTACTAAAGCATTAAGTTAGAGTTCAAATCTTTACACATATATATTTGGATATTTAATTAACCTATGGTTACATTTTGCTTATTGATTTTATCGTGATTCCTTTTTTGTTATAATTTGTAACCCTTCCGACTTCTTACAGAGTGTTATATTGGCTCCACTTGTATCCATATTTATTTTTATTTTATTTTTTTTATTTATTTTATTTATTTATTTATTTATTTATTTTATTTTTTATATTTGATAAATAATGGTTGGCTTGAAAATATGTGGAAAAGTGTCTAGCGGCGTACCGTATAAGGCTACTTGCGGTATCAATTCTATAGATACAAGATATGAATAATAAAGGTATTTAAAACCGCGAGAACCGCTATAATCCAGTTCGGATCCAATATCAGAGTTGTAACTCGTAAGACATTGACACTTTTTTATTTATCCGTTATTCTACCAAAACCGATTGACTCTGGGTGATAAAATATATTATTGGTTTTCTTAATGGAAAGGAATTCACACAACGAGTTAAGGAGATTATTATTGATTTACACCACCCGAATCACAGATTATCATGTGTTGATTCCATGTTTACTGATTTAGCATTCTTAAATATTCCTAGCGCACTCAATTGCGTTGTTTGTTTTTAGTGCTATTAATTTCTATATAAACGTGTCAAGGAACTATTAACACTAAGAAGTGTTTATTCCCCCTCTGTCAGACTCGTAATTCTGTTAATTTAATTCTACTATATTCTTTCAAGGATTGATTTGGCACAGATAGGCCCCTAAACTGACAGGTGTCTTAGTGTATCCCTTGTTTTCATGACACATGTTACAATTAGTTATGTGCTTTTTATATCTGTAAGCATTGTAGGCCAGTAAAATAGTGATTTGGCTTTCTGTGACATAATAGGGAACCCTGGATGCAACCAGTTTATGACGATTGGTATGAAAGAGATTATTATTACTACCTGGTCGTTAGTCATCTGCTGTGTTCTTCGGGTTTTCCTCGTCACGGACCTACATATAATATTACATTTGATTACATAATTCTGATACACATACTTTAAATATATTTTTGCTCTAGGGTTTCCGTTTGAAGTGTTTATTGTTTTGCTTAGCTGCTGGCCCTTGTTTTGTTCAGTTTGTAACAGTTCTGCGCTCCAACCCAGCTATTCAATGCTCACGATCTCTTGGGTTAAGGAATTTCTGTTTAGATATGGTTTTAACAATAGGCACGGATGTTTCTATATCTTTAGTCCAATAAATGGTTCTTTGCAGTATGGTGCGGGATTGCGGGATAATGCGTCAGCTATGATATTTGCTTACCCAGGTAGATATCGTAACTTGGCTCCAAAGACCTGAATGATCATATGCCAACGAGTTACTTTGGGACTGTGAATAAAGCCTTTGAAAAACTCAGTATTGACTTATGGTCAGTAAGGACTTTAATAGGATAGCTGTAGATTATGAACTTAAAATGTACTAGTGAGTTAACGATACCTAGCCCTTCCTTGCCTCTTACTGCATATTTACTTTCAGAGGGCTTTAATTTACGTGAATAAAAAGCTATAGGGAAAAACTGTTTATCATATTGCTGAAGTAGTACCCCTCTTACCCCTTGGTCTGAGGCGTCTGTTGCAATAAAAAAAATTCCTTATTTATATCAGGGATTTTTTTTAAGTTAGGTGAGCTGCATTATTCCGCTTTTAAGATATCGACGCCTGTTGATGCTTTTGAGACTATAATAAATCTATGCCCTTCTTCGTAAGATCTGTTAAGGAGCCTGTCATGAATTTGAAGAGTTACATATTTACATACGATTGTAATACCCACTACAGCGCAAAAGTGCTGTATCCCCTTTTATGTTAATAGGGTACCGGAAGTTATGAATAGCCGACACCTTACCATGGACTACTTTAAGACCTTGACTAGACACATAAAACCTAGATAAACATGTTCGGTTTTTTAAAACTCACATTTAGATATTTTACTCTGAGATTATTTGTCTTTGTCTCTGTAGCACTAGCTCTAGTTTATGTGAATGTACTTCTAAGGTATTAGAAAATATACAAGACCAACCAATAGGCATGTTGGGTATCCCCTAAAAGTCTACAAATGCTATATTGTAATTGGGGCGCAACGTAATCCGGAGGCATACATAAAAATAGATAATGTCCCCTGAGTGTGCTGAAAACGGTGTATGAGGTACAATCACTTAGGTAATGGTATCTGGTAAAAGCCTTTAAGTAAGTCCAAGCTGGTGAAAAAATTTATTCTAACCTAACAGAGATAAGATGTCGTCGGTACATGGCACTGGAAACTATCGGGAATCGTTTCCTTGTTTAAACGACAGAAATCTACGCAGATACGCCAAGTCCGATCTTTTATGGCATGACGTTGAGGGAAAAATTATATGGGCTATTTGATTTCCTAATGACCCCTCTTACTAAAATTTTTCAACTTCGTCATTTATCTCTATTTTGAATTTCATTGGGAGTCTATGCGAAGGTACGTATATAGCTTTATGTTTGTCCCTTAGGACCGTATTTTGTTTTCAATGACATCCGTTTTTCCCCAGAGATCACTCGCTAGTGGAGAAACTTCCTGGTATTCAGATAAAAGATAAAAAAAAAAAATTCTTCTAAATCACCTCTGCTTGAATGACTTTACGGATATTAGTTTAGATAGAGTATAAGAGAGATTCATCTACGACTGATTGGGCGTGATTAAAAATGAGCAACAATAAAAAAAAAAGCGATATTTATATGTATAGGTTTTGTGGATTACTAAATTAACGTGTTGCTGCGAGTCTACCGTGTCTAGGGCTTTGTTCGCGGAAATCGTTATATTTCAGAGTGTCGGGAAGGATTAAAATTTCAGATCCCAGCAAGTCTTTTACACGCACTAAGACATTCGTAGGGTGCATGCGTCTCGATATATGCGTGCAAACTGCGACTGTGTTTGTGGGAGAATTCTGTTGGGTCGTTGAACAATATCACTATTTATGAGACAAATGGTTTGTTCCTCTATATAAGTTATTATTTGATTAACTGTCTCTTTTTGTTCAACGGATTTTAATATGTTTGAAGGTTTATAGAATTTTCCTTTGATAAACATGCCTTATTTTGCAGGAGGTAAGATAATATTTTGTATACCCCTAGATGGATATCTTACAATTACGGTAGATACAGATCAATGTTTTTTATAACTATAGAGGTATCTGTAAGCACTCGCTTACCTGGACTTCTCAATAGTGAAGTTCGAACAACAGACGGTGAGTCCGTAAATACAGGATATTACATGTACTAAAGGAATAAAACAAGATATTCTAATTTTTACGACGCGTACAGTCGGGCTTAATCCACCACTACTTATAATAAACTTATGTATTAAAAAACAAAAAAAAACGAGAACCTGCTCTGATTACTTGATACGGTCGTGTGATTCATAGGAAAATTCTTTTTTACTTCAAAAAGGTATTGGCATAAAAAAAGTTATGGCATAAATGATCCAACATCGTTTTCCTCTCCGCTGAAGTCGCTTATGTGGAATGTGTGCTTTGAACACTCAGCAGATTTAACTGACCCTGACCATCTGACTAGATGACACAGTAACCAAGTTTGCTTAAGCATGATTTGTTTGATTCTGATATTTAGGGCTACTGTTTACCATCGGCAACGTATTGTGTGTTTTTAGCATTCTGTTGTTGGGACGTATAAAGCAACGAACGTATGAATGATGAACTATTAGGAATTGAGCCATTACTATTAAGACAATTTATCTCTACTGCATTCAATATTAACTGTTTGTACTTGCTGTGTTTACTTCATTCTTTGCTAAAATTTGAAATAGTGAGGGATCCTGGTCAGCGCATTTAGCCTAATGAAAGTTTTTTATAGACATGTTATTCCTTGCAATACCAAGCCGTATTTTAAAGTTAAGTTGAGTCATAGGGATTCGATTTGTTTACGCATAACTAAAGGCTGAAAATGCGATCGGGACTTTGCAAAGGAGCATTTATTGTCATGACTCGAAATAGTGTTACCTCTAATTATCCAGATTTGTGCGGGTGTTCCACTTGTTTTGTGTGTTTTCTTATCACTACGGTGCCTAACGACCCTATCCATGCATCTGTATAAATACAGACGTCCACTGCGTAAACGCATATTCACTGTTAATATGATTTGTTACGTAAGGATTAATAATCACCCAAAATGATAACATTAACACAGTATATGATTATGATATTTCAGTAGAACTTCTGGAAACAGAAACTCAAAGATAAAAAACTCGCAGTAGCGAAATCCCAATGATGTAGATAATTTCTGTAAAAAAGTAAGATTAAGAATG
>NC_087223.1:5046533-5056533 GCF_015104395.2 Macrobrachium nipponense
ATTTTGCCAACAGAGTTGCTATTTGATCATTGCATAACATGTTCCTATTCATCATCACACCAAGGTCTTTAACTGCTTCTTATTTGTGATGGTCTCATTATTCGCGGTCCCTTATATGCATATAGCTTTCTTTCTCTGTCTCCATAATTTATTGATTCAAATTTATCAGAGTTAAACTACCATCCTATTTACCTCTGCCCAATCATATACTTTGTTAAGGTCTCTTTGTAGAGCGTTCCTCTATCTTCCATCACAAGTAATTTCTCTACTTATTCTTGTGTCATCTGCGAAACTACTCACTACCGAATCCTTAACATTATTGTCTATGTCTTCAATCATAATAACAAACAGTATTGCAGCTAACACCGTACCTTGCGGCACACCGGATATTACCTTGGCTTCATCCGATTTTCTCTCGTTGCAAATAACTATCTGTTTTCTGTTGTGTAAAAATTCTTTTAACCATCTTCCTACTTTATCCACGATATTGTGTTTTCTAATTTTCTTCGCTAATATATTATGGTCTACTTTATCAAAAGCTTTTGCAAAGTCTAAATAAAACACATCTGTTTCATTTCCGCTTTTCATATTTTTGAATATGTTTTCACGGTGGACTAACAGTTGGGTTTGTGTACTTTTTCCGGGTACGAAAACCATGTTGTCCGTTTATTAAACAAATTATTTTTTATTAAATGTTTCATAATATTTTTCTTCATTACCCTTTCATACACTTTCATAATATGTGATGTTAGACTCACAGGCCTATATTACTTGCCTAGTCTTGATCCACTTTTGAAAGTAGGGGTAATATATGCTAATTTGTGTCATCATATATCTTGCCTGTATCTACACTTTGTCTTAATAATATTGCAAGTGGCTTTGCGATAGAATGAACTAACTTTCTTTAACAAAATAGCAGGAATTCCATCAGGCCCTGCAGCAGCTCCATTTTTAATTTCATTAATAGCCTGCACAATATCAGCTTCATTAATATCTATGTCAGCTAAATATTCACTATTTTCATCCTTACTTCTATATCATTATCTTCATTATCTATTCTAGGGGTGAATTCTCTCTTATATCGTTCTGCCAGTATGTTGCAAATTTCCTTTTTTTCATTCGTTAATCTCCCTTCAATTCTCAGAGGGCCTATTTCTATTCTTCTTTTATTCATCTTCTTCGCATATGAGTATAATAGTTTGGGGTTTTGCTTGATATTTAATAGGGTTTTTTCTTCCAAGTCCCGTTTTTCATTTTCTTTTGATTGTATAATCTTTTGTTCTGCATTTTCTATCTTACTTTTTAGTTCTATAACTTTCCATGCATTTTTTTCTTTTGCAAGACCTTTTTTCCACTTTCTGATTTTCTGGAACAAGATCCTTCTGTCTCTTGGTATGCATGAATGATGTTTACTTTTTCTTCTTCGGATATATTTTTCCACTATTATCTCCAATATTTTATATAATATCTCCGTATTTACCCTTATGTCATCACTTACGAAAATGTTATCCCAATCTTTGTTTAATTCTTCATTAATTTTCTGACCATTTTATATTTTTACTGTAGAAGTTGTATTTTCCCATATCCTTCCCACTTTTTCATTTCTTGCTTATCTCTATTTTCACTTGCTTTGGAATGAACTGTTTAATTCTATGACATTATGGTCTGAAATACTCGCTTATAAACTATTATTTCTTTAACATAATTCATCTCGTTCACAAATACTAGGTCTAAAGTATTTTCCTTTCTTGTTGGCAGGTGATTTATTTGTTGAATGTTGTATTCTAGTAGCATATCTAATAGCTTTTCAAATGCCTCTTATCTTCTGCACTACTATTACTCTCTTTTTTTATATGTATAAGTACAACCACAATCTCCTATTCGTTCTTTCCATTCTACGAAAGGAAAGTTGAAGTCACCAGATAGGAGAATAGTCCAGTCCTTGTGATTTCTACATATATCATCCAATTTTTCAATTATTAAGTCAAACTCTTTAGTATTAGGAGGTCTATATATTACTATGTTCATCAATTTTTCAGATTCAAAGTTCTACCGCTATTAGTTCACATTCTGAGTTACTATATTTCTCATATATTTTTCCTTGTTTTTTGTCTTTCCCATATATTGCGGTTCCCCCTTGATTCCTCTTTTTTCTATCTGATCTATAAGTTTGGAACCCTTTTATTTGATCATCATTCCCAGTCTCTTGGGAATACCAGGTTTCACTTATATTCATTATATCTATTTTCTTTTCATTTTGGGTTAGTTCTTTCTAAGTACTCTATTTTTCTTTTTGAGTTACTCGTAACTAAACCCTGCGCATTCATCCAACTATGATGGTTTGCTGTTTTCCTCCTTCATTTAATACTGGTAGTAATAAGGATTTTTCCCATGTCTCTTTCCTGTTCTGGTATGTTGTTCTTTTTTCATTTCCAGAAATTCTGACATTAAAAAATCCAACTTTTCCATAATATTTGATCTTCCTTCATCATAATTATTAATTTTGTGTCTGAATCTGCAATTTTCTCCGTTTCTGCAATATCCTCTTGCATAATAAATACAATTATTATCTCTTGAGTAGAATTTCGGAGCTGATGCTTTGAAATTTTTTGCTGACACCTCTGCATATCTCATTGGTGGTTTGTTTTTCTCTTTTACCTGATATTCATGATTTCTCTCTTATTTGTTTCTTTCTTATTTTGGATTTTATTACTTGGTTGGTTATTTATTTGATTATGATTCATGGCTACAGGGTGCATATATTTGCATTTTTTGTCGAACTTACATCCTTTTCCTTCTTTTAGGTTTTTACATATTTTTGGATGCAGATCTCTGCAATCATCCCCATAATCCATCTAAGTATGCACATTTACCATTTATATTTCATAGTTTTGACATATCTTAGGATGTTTGTAGTAACCTCTTTCTCCAAATCTGCAATTCCCTCTTTTCAAAAGGTTGCAGATTTTGTCTTTCTTGTCTATTTTTTCCTCTTTCCGTCATTGTATAGATCTGGGTAGAGCCTCTTCGGGATTTGCTTTTCTGTTGTCATATCGTAATTTGATTTCTTCGTAGGTATGCTGCTTTATTGCCTCATATGTAGTATCAATGAGTATCTCTGCATCCTACTATCTTTGTTCTTGTTTTCCTTATTTTTTTCTGTCATTTCATTTTTGTTTACTTCTCTTCCGTTTTCCTCTTCTTCTTTTTCTTCTTCTTCTTCCTCTTCCTCTTCTTCTTCATCCTCAACTATTTGTACATTCAATCTTGATTTAATAACATTGTCTTATCCGATGATAGACCATTTTGTTGAAGAAAAATTCTTGTTATCTTTTCTCAAATCTTGTATTACCTCAGCACACTGTGGATGGGTCGGAATGTTGCATGCAGCACATTTTCTGATAGGTTTGTGGATTGACTATGCTATACCAAACCTTACACAGTTTGCATGCTTTTGGCATTCTTTTCCTAATGCATCAATTAGGATATTCACAAGATTCACCTTATTTCATTTTCTTGTCGGGAATCGGAATATGTTGGTTTATGTATATTTTCTTTATGAGTCCTTCTTGACCACTTGGATTTTATTTGGAACTTCTTCAATTATTTTCAAGATGTTTTCATTAGATTTGTTCCAGTTTGAAGGATTATATCCTTCTAATATATCTATGAATGCTTTTGTATCTTTTTGGTTAGGACTGTTGCTGATTTCATAGATGAGAAATGCCAGTTCCTTCCTGCTACCTCATCGTTGATTGCGAATCTGCTAAACACGCCAAAATTACGCCACCTCTTCCGCAGTTGGAACTTACTGCCATCGTTCTGATTTATAGTATTACCACTTGATAAACTAACTTAGAAGACGCTTTATCCTACTATTTTCACACTAATCTTATCACCGATAGTTCACGACACTTCTAGATATTTCTCAAATTCTAGTCGTATGTTAAACTTGTGATATCTGTTGATTATTGTGACTTCACGCGGGTACGTCTCACCAAGCAAGATGGCTAGAGAGAGAGAGAAAAGCTAGACAAAAAAGTAGAAGATAAGAGAAAGAAAAAAAATTAAGAGAGAGAGAGAGAGAGAGAGAGAGAGAGAGAGAGAGAGAGAGAGAGAAGGTAGGGGGAGAAAAGTCAAGGAGATAAAAATAAAATTCGAGAAGAAGATTTTTATTTAAAATGGAAGATTTTTTTTTTCTTTTTTGATATTCTAAACCTTATTGTAGTCGATTTCGCCTTTTATTGGTTGTGCGAGATGATGGTTGGGGTCTCTCTCTCTTTCTCTCTCTCTCTCTCTCTCTCTCTCTCTCTCTCTCTCTCTCTCTCTCTCTCTCTTTCTTTGGCTCTCTCGCTCTTTCTTTGGCTCTCTCTCTTTCTTTGTATTTTCTTTCTCTCTCTCTCTCTCGATTTCTCTTTTCTATTTATTTCTATCTCATCACTCCCTCTCTCTCTCTCTCTCTCTTCTCTCTCTCTCTCTCTCCTCTCTCTCACACCAAGGCCCAAAGAATAGCATTCCCCATCAAAAAACAAAGCCATGATGGTCGGTGCAATTCCTAAACAGGAAACTTCACAAGACCTTAAAAGCTTTTCCAGGTTTACAAATTTCCCAGAAGCAAAAAAAAATCTCATTAAATGAAACGACGGTCTCATTAAAACCCTGAGAGAGAGAGAGAGAGAGAGAGAGAGGGATGAGACGAGAGAGAGGGCGGGATGAGAGAGAGAGAGAGAGGAGAGAGAGAGACTCAGTGACTCTTTCCCATCATCTTTTAGACGATGCTTTTGAAGCATGGAGAGGCAATTAGAAGCATTAGTTCTGAATGTCAGCGAGAAACTCTTTGAGGAAAGTGGGAGATGGGAGTTGTGTAATCATTTCTCTCCTCTCTCTCTCCTCTCTCTCTCTCTCTCTCTCTCTCTCTCTCTCTCTCTCTCTCTCCGTTCCCCTCTACGGATATGTATATCTATCTATATATATATATATATATATATATATATATATATATATACATAAGTCATACTACATTACCTGATTCATATATATATATATATTATATATATATATATATATATATATATATATATATATATAATATATATATATATATATATACATAAGTCATACTACATTACCTGATTCATATATATATATATATATATATATATATATATATATATATATATATATATATATATATATATATATATATATATAAGTCATATTACATTACCGTCATCATATATATATATATATATATATATATATATATATATATATATACTATATATATATATATATATATATATATCGAGCTACAAATGTCCTTTAATACCTTAATTCGCTCTACCTCGGAATTAATATATTTTCATATTATTTAAACCGAAAGGGAACTTTTATTTTTCATTTTTTATTTATTTATTTTTTTTTGGCGATAATAGATATGCAGGCTGACAGGCACGAACCATCGACACCTTCAAATCCAGGACGGCAGTGAAGCCTTAAACCACCCCACCAACGCAAGAGGATATAGGTTTATGCCGCCTCCCACCTCAAATACCTGTCGCACTCTGGTATTCGTAGTTTTGCAGACTGCATAAAACCCCCTTGTCCTCGGTAGCGTTGTAGTGCTTTTGTCCGCACGTAGCCATTATATAAGTCATATCACATTACCGTGATTCATATACATATATTGAGCTACAAATGTCCAGGTGCTTTTATTCTTCTCGTTTGTGTCAGATATTTGTTTCTTATCCCGATGTCTGCATGCCTGATGTTTGTGTCTCTCATTTGTTTGTGATGCCTGTTTGTGACGTTTTCCAGGAGTGATCTTCCGAGGGGAAGGCATACAATACTTGAAGCTGCTGACGGTCAGGGAAACGTCCTCTTTAAGTGAACTAATTACTACACCAACTAGATTACTTCGTTGAGAGAGAGAGAGAGAGAGAGAGAGAGAGAGAGAGACCTATCCCTCCAACTTCCGTCCTCGCGTTGTGATCTTTCAGAATATTAAATAAACAAAGAAACATACACACTCTGCAAGATCAGAAGAGCAAACAATGTTGTGTTAAACACAAACACTTAACCTCTTTGCAAAATGAAACCTAGACCTTTATACAAACAGTATTAAACAAACAAAGAAAAAACACTACAATGTAGGAAACTCATTAATGTTTGATCAGAATTGTGACGCCAGTTTTAATAACTATAAGTCAATCAATCGTTTGACAAGCAAACAATATTTAATCCCTCAGCCTCGTTGCCAAGTGAACCCTAGACCCATATGCAAACGGGACTAAATAATCGCTTGACAAAAAGATGTATTCACAAACAATAAGCTTTTATAGACTCCCTATGAACTCCGGAATCTTTGATAGACTCACCACTAACTCCAGAGGCTTTCTTGACTCAATCCGGTGGACTCACTGTGAATTCATCTTCCTAATATCTATTCAATTTATCGGTCTAGGACCGTTTAGAATCCGCTAATGACATTGGCTCCTTCGTCAGTGGACTTGAGATCTCCGTCAAGGAATCAGGGAACCAAGGAATTAGGGAATTCAGAATCAGGTGACCTCCTCCCCTGATCCCCTTCCTCCTCCATGAAGGATTCCAGATTTAGGAGGCTGCTTCCTGGGGCCCAGATATCATGGATGAAGGACAAGGAATCAGAGCAGGACGTCGGGAAGGAAATAGAGGAAGAGAATTTGCAGCAGATGGAGACGGAACAGATTAGCAAGACGAGGTCAATAGACGCAGGAATTTAATGTTTAAATGCAAAAAGAGATTGTCTATCGTAGTGGATAACACACACTATCTATCGTAGTGGATGACACATTGTGTATTGTAGTGGGTGACATTCTATCTATCATAGTGGGTGACACATTCTATCTATCGTAATGGGTGACATAATCTGTGTATCGTATGAGTGTCACATCCTATCTATCGTAATGGGTGACATTATATTTATCATTGTGGGTGACACATTCAATCTATCGTAATGGGTGACATTATATATATCGTTGTGGGTGACACATACTATCTATTGTATTGGGTGACACAGTATGTGTATCGTAGTGGACGCATTAAATTCTATTTACGTTGTCGGGTGACACATTCTATCTATAGTATGGGTGGGGACACATTTCTGTCTATGGTAGGGTGGGTGACACATTCTAGCTATCGTATTGGGGCCGACACATTATATGTATCGAAGCAAGTGACATCTGTGTATCATAGAGGGTGACAACTATCATCTATTGTATGGGTGACACATGTCTCTCGTAGGGGGTGGGTTGACGCATAATGTGTACCTTAGTGGGTGACACTTCCAACATATCGTAGTGGGTGACACATTCTGTGTATCGTAATGGGTGACACTTTCGATCTATCGTATTGGACGACACTACGAAAGTGACACCTATATACGTTTTGAGGCTTTTAAAGTTTGGCTGTTATATTGACCCCTGGAGGTCAGGTCAGGGTCTCTCTCCCCCCTCTCTCTCTCTCCTCTCTCTTCATCCTCTCTTCTCTCTCTCTCTCTCTCTTTCTATGTGAATTCACAAGCAACATCCTATAATCTCGATGATGATTTGATACCTATCGGAACATTAAGTTAATTTTTATACCATTACCGGAAGTTCACGGAATCGTGACCAACCACCCCACTCCCCAACCAATCAACCCCTCCCCCATCCCCTTCCACTCTCTCTCGGAGCTTGAAATAACATTAACGTAATCGTGTAATCCGTGTTATTTTTATTCTGAAAAAAAAAACCATCTGTTATGACACGGATGTCTCAGCTTTGTATTTCTTAATTCTTAGGTTCCCAAATATTCTTATTAATAAAAAAGGCATTAAGGTTTTGTAGTTCCTAAATATTTTCTTTTCAATATGTTATGTAAATTTTTAAATAATTTAGGCTTTAGGTCATTAATATTCGTTTTTTAAATTAGTTTACCTTTTAGGGTTCCTAATTGTTCGTTTTTTAAATGTTTTAGGCTTTTGGTTTCGAAATATTAATTTTTTTTAAATCTTTTATATTTTAGGTTCCCAAAGACTCGTGTTACTAAATGTATTGGGTTTGGGGTTCATAAATATCTGTAATTTTAAAGACACTAAGTTTTCGGGTTCCTATATATTGGTTTCTTGAAATAAATCGGTTTTGGGGTTCCTGAATATTATCAATTCTAAATACGTGAGGTTTTATGCTTCGCAGTATTCGCCTTTTTCCAATAAATGTTTTGTCATTATTAAATACGATTTTAAGCCAAATGTGTTCTTGAATTATATCTATATAAATTTTGCTTCATAAATATTAGTTGGTTAAAGAAAATTTAAAAATAAAAAGCCTAATTTAACTTCTGTTTTTAAATATTGATTTTCAGAATAAAATTTTCAGCCATTTATTAAAAATATTCTTGTAAATCTGATTTTTAAAAAAATCCTCTTAAAAACAAAAGACAAATCTACCTTCTGTTTTCAAGTATTCAGTTTTCAAAAAACATTTTGTAAATCTGATCTTTTAAAGATTTATCATAAAAACAAAAGGCTAAATTTACTTCCTGCTTTTAAATATTAATTCTAAAAATAAAATTTTTTCTAGGCTTTCCTTAAACTAGATTATATTTAATCTGAGTTCTTAAAGATTTCTCTTAAAAACAAAAAGCTAAATTTACTTCCTGCTTTTAAATATTAATTCTTAAAATTAATTTTTTTTAGCCTTTCCTTAAATAAATTATTGTTAATCTGATTTTTTAAAGATTTATCTTAAAAATAAAAAGCTATAAATTTACCTCCTTTTCCTAAATGTTCATTTTCAAAATAAACAATCCCGCCATATCCAAAATTAATGCAAAAATAAAATAAATGTACTTCACGTTCCTAAATATTTCATTTTCAAAATACATTTTCTGGCCATTGTCTGGAATTACATACCACAAGGACCATTTTAGACCTCCGCTTACATCCATATTTCAAAAAACTACCCTTACTTCATTCCTCACTTTCAAAACCAAAGACGAACACTATTGATCCACATAACCACATTCATTCACTCTCACTTCCCCAAAGCAGCAATTGAATAGCAATTGAAACAGCAGTTTAAACATGAATTAACAGCATTGCATGACAAGGATTTGTAGGAAGGAGACTTCAGGACCAGAGTCAGTCTGGAATAAGACACGTGAAGGGTATAATGAAGGCTAGGACTTTCGACTCATTATGAACGTCGCGAGATCGAAGGCGCCAGTGGTATATTGCCATGGAGACTATAAGTCTTATAATGACATAGTCTTATGGTGATGAATTTTATGTCGATATATATATATATATATATATAATATATATATATATATATATATATATATATATATATATATATATATATATATATATGTATATATATATTTATATATATAGATCAGATTTTGAACATAGCACCAGAGCTATAATTGACTATACCAATACCAATCTAGCAAATTAATAATTACCAACGAAAATCAATCAACTCAATAATATTTATCAATAATGCCTTTCCCTTCAGCCCCAACTACAGATTTAGCATCAATGGCAAAACCTATACTTAACCTGTTGTATCATTCACCTGAAATGTTAGTCAACATTACTTTAATATTGTAGAACCAATTTTTTTTTATCAAAGTCCCTTTGGAAATTGTACTTTGATATTTGAATAAGGTTTCAGTTGAAGTGTTATTTCTCCAAAGAATTTTTTTCAGTGTTTTTAATTATTTGAATTGAAAATATCCTTCCTGTGGCATTGAGCTGGAATGGAATCGAATGAAGAAACTTTGGTTAATCTTTTTGGATTTAATTTCTATTTTTTGTCTATTTGCGTGATGACTGTGTCATTTTTACTTTTTTACTTTTTTTATTATTATAAGCTCTCTCTCTCTCTCTCTCTCTCTCTCTCTCTCTCTCTCTCTCTCTCTCTCTCTCTCTGTCTGTCATTTATATATTTTATATTGGAGAGTGATTCTCTCTCTC
>NC_087223.1:5059033-5071533 GCF_015104395.2 Macrobrachium nipponense
ACGACTAAAGAGCCTGACCATGTATGGCTTAGAAACACGACGATTGCGAGGACAACTAATAGAAACATTTAAAATACTGAAAGGTATAATAAAAGTACTAAGTAGCCATATTTACGTTAAACGATAACCAGAAAAGAAATAATGGATGAAAACTAAATGAGCTGAAGAGATACAACATATCCCATTGTGGGAACTTCTTTACATACAAGATTTGTGACACATGGAATAAGCTGCCACCAGAAGCTGTAAACAACAACAGTGTGGAAGAGTTTAAAAGAAATCATTAGGAGGACACTGTGAATGAACAGTAAAACCTGCTTCTAGAGATAAGTGAGCACACGATGTCTCCTCTCAGGATGGACTAACAAGTCTCTCTCTCTCTCTCTCTCTCTCTCTCTCTCTCTCTCTCTCTCTCTCTCACAGTAGACCGAATTCAAGAAATATTAAGTCAGAAAAATGTAAAAAAAATGATAATCGTAAATAATTATTACAACTTCCTTCATTGAATCACGCACTAACAACAAAGTTACGACCCATCGCAAATTGTACTAACGTAAATCGAATACCATTTTAGGATAACCATACGACACGAACACAACCTTACGAAACGTGGTTCTAGATAGAGTTCACGAACGGCCGCTTTAAAAAAAAAAAAAAAAAAAAATAGAAAACCACAATTACGACTCACCCAGCTTCAGTAATCATACCAGAGAAAATGCAAAATCTCTCGTCAGAAATCGTATGCTGGATTAACGTGAGATTTTGCTTAAGTTTTTTTACGAACCTCGGTCCTTCATCTGACTGGATTTGGTCCAACGTGTAAAAAAATTTAGGTATTTTTTATATACATTATTTTTTTTTTGGAGGGAAATAGGTCACGTGTAAATGCTAGAAATGTGCCGAATGGGAGAGTAGGTATTTGGTATGTTGAGGGATGTTATTCATTAATTAAAAGGTTGGTGGATGTTCAGCTACCAATATTCCGTGATATTTATTTATATATATATATACTATATATATATATATATATATATATATATATATATATATATAGTATATAAATCACGGAATATGTGGTAGCTGAAACATCCACCAACCTCTTTTAATTAATGAATAACATCCCTAACATACCAAATACCTACTCTCCCATTCGGCACATTTCTAGCATTTACACGTGACCTATTTCCCTCCAAAAAAAATAATGTATATAAAATACCTAAATTTTTTTACACGTTGGACCAAATCCAGTTCAGATGAAGGACCGAGGTTCGTAAAAAAACTTAAGCAAAATCTCGCGTTAATCCAGCATTACGATTTCTGACGAGAGATTTTGCATTTTCTCTGGTATGATTACTGAAGCTGGGTGAGTCGTAATTGTGGTTTTTCTATTTTATATATATATATATATATATATATATTATCATATAATATATATATATATATATATATATATATATAATAAGAGAGAGAGAGGAGATAGAGGAGGAGAGAGAGAGAGGAGAGAGGGGGGGGAGAGAGAGAGAGAGAGAGAGAATTATGTTTTCTCCAGTTCTGGTGAAATCGAAAAACTCAGCGTAGTCAAATTAAAGAGAGAGAGAGAGAGAGAGAGAGAGAAGAGAGAGAGAGAGAGAGAGAAATGAGTTATGTTCTCCCCCGTCCTGGTGAAATCGAAAAACTTCAGCGTAGTTCAAATTAAAGAGAGAGAGAGAGAGAGAGAGAGAGAGAGAGAGAGAGAGAGAGAGAGAGAGAGAGAGAATTATGTTCTCTCCAGTTCTGGTGAAATCGAAAACTCAGCGTAGTTCAAATTGAAGAGAGAGAGAGAGAGAGAGAGAGAGAGAGAGAGAGAGAGAGAGCCTCCTTCGATATATAAATAACACTTTTTGATTGAAAAGAGACAAAGTAAGAATGAAATATATATACATAAAAAAGATATCAGATATTGGTTCGAAATCTGTCAGTTCCTCTGACGAGAAAACCCGAGATTGTGAATCTTGACAAACATCAATCATTTTCCGCCTGTGATTTCTCCAGATCATCAGATTTCGATCGATTCTCGATCAGTCAGTCAGTCAGTCCCTTTGATGAGAGTTGTCGTTGCTGATGCGTCCTACAAAAATAAATAAATAAATAAATAAATAAAATGCTTTAAAATGATTCATACGACAAAACGTTTCTACAGGAAGTTGCTACAGAAAGCTGGTAGGGAAAGCTGCTTCAAATCATTTTTACGGAAAGCTGCTAAAGAAAGTTGCTACAAATCTTTTCTACAGATAGCTGCTACAGAAAGTTGCTACAAAACGCTTCTACAGAAAGCTGCTACAAATCTTTTCTACAGAAAACTGCTACAAATCGTTGCTACTAAAAGCTGCTATAGAAATCTGCTACAAAACGCTTCTACAGAAAGCTACTACAAATCTTTTATACAGAAAACTGCTACAAATAGTGGCCACAAAAAGTTGCTACAGAAAGCTGCTACAAAAACCTGCTCCAGAAATCTGCTACAAAACGCTTCTACAGAAAGCTGCTACAAATCGTTTCTACAGAAAGCTGTTACAAATCTTTCTACAGAAAGCTGCTACAAATCTTTTCTACAGAAAGCTGCTACAGAAAGTTTCTACAGAAAGTTGCTACAAAACGTTTCTAAAGAAAGTTGCTGCAAATCGTTTCTACAGAGAGCTGCTACAAATCTTTCCTTCAGATAGCTAC
Organism: Macrobrachium nipponense; assembly: GCF_015104395.2. Lineage (NCBI taxonomy): Eukaryota > Metazoa > Arthropoda > Malacostraca > Decapoda > Palaemonidae > Macrobrachium > Macrobrachium nipponense. Next base: position 5,061,740 of record NC_087223.1, read on the forward strand.
TACAGAAATCTTCTACAAAACTCTTCTACAAAAAGCTGCTACAAATCGTTTCTACAGAGAGTTGCTATAAATTTTTTCTGCAGAAGCTACTACAGAAATCCTCTACAAAACGCTTCTACATAAAGCTACTACAAATCGTTTCTACAGAGAGCTGCTACAAATCTTTTCTGCAGAAGCTACTACAGAAATCCTCTACAAAACGTTTCAACAGAAAGCTGTTACAGAAAGTTACTACTGAAAGCTGCTTCAAATCGTTTCTACAGAAAGTTGCTACAGAAAGCTGCTACAGAAATCTGCTACAAAACTCTTTTACGGAAAGCTACTTCAAATTGTTTCTACAGAAAGCTGCTACAGAGAGCTGCTAAAAGAACGTTTCTACAGAAAACTGCTACAGAAAGCTGCTACAGAAAACTGCTACAAAACGCTTCTATAGAGAGCTGCTACAAATCGTTTCTACAGAAAGCTCTAACTTTCTGTGGAAACCTACAGAGAGCTGCTACAAATCTTTTCTACACAAAGCTGCTACAAAAGTATTCATATTACAAAAAGTTGTTACAGAAAGTTGCTACAAAACGCTTCTACAAAATTATCCATGCTACAGTAAAATGCTTCATAATGATTCATGCAACAGAATGTTGCGACAAAAAACGGCTACAAAACGCTTCTACGAAATCATCCATGCTACAATGAACTTCTACAAAATTATTCATGCTACCAAAAGTTGCTACTGAAAGCTGCTACAAAATTATTCATACTACAAAAAGTTGCTACTGAAAGCTGCTACAAAATTATTCCTACTAAAAAAGAAGTTGCTACAGAAAGTTGCTACAAAATTATTCATACCGCAAAAAGTTGCTACTGAAAGCTGCTACAAAATGATTCATGCTAAAAAAAGTTGCTACTGAAAGCTACTACAAAATTATCCATGCTAAAAAAAAGTTGCTACAAAAGTATTCAAAATTATGCATGCTAAAAACAGTTCCTACAAAATTATTCATACTGTAAAATGTAGCTGCAGAAAGCTAGTACAGAGAGTTGCTACAAAATTATTCATACTACAAAAACTTGCTACCAAACGTTTCTACCAAAAAAAAATTACGCTACAAAAACCTTCTGCAAAAAAACTCTAAAAATGCTCCTTGGTACAAAGATTCACTACAAAAAATCTACAAAACTCTGGCTTTGGCAATCCTTGAGTACCCTCGACTTCTAATCTGTTTCTTTTCCAATCAAATTCCACTTTTCATTATCGGATATTTCTTTTTTTTTTTTTTTGAGATTGAAACACAAAAGACAATCAGAGTTCCATTGGATTTTGGATTAGCCAGAATCCCTAATCCCCGATTCGACCATTAATTAAAATATCTGTTTTTTTTTTTTTTCCAAAAGATTAAAATGGATAGAACGTCTCCCTTACATTTTCATTTACATTTTAATTTGGGAGTCCGACGGCGTGGGCAACTATCTACGATAGTCTGCAACTTCAATTTTCAGACTCTTATGAAAATATCTTTCTTCATATACAGTTTTAATTGTTTCATAAGTTAAGATTTAACTCCTTTTCATATAAATAATTAAGGCAAAGTTGGACGGCTAAATCTGTTCTATCCCAGTTGACCTCAATCATAATTAGGAATCGTAATTTTTGGTGAGTTGAGAGGTATATAAACCACACACATATACATTTTAAATATAATAAACATAAAACATATAATATCCCTCGCGCAGTAAAAATCAGAATCAACAGACCTAAATGATTAAATCCGGCCTCAACTGAAAGAGAATAGTTTAAATCTTTCCTTTAATACTCCGGTCTGATTGCTGCCAGATGAATTAGTCAAGAGAATCTACAGCCCTGAGGCGAAGTACGTCAATAGCCATTAAATATTCCACCTGACACGGGGGACGGAATCTGATTTGGGTCTCTCAGAGAGACAGGAGATTGCTGGTATGGCATTGAGAGAGAGAGAGAGAGAGGAATTAGTTTAGGATGATCCTTTTAAAACGTCCAAAATATATATTTCGTTTTGTCTCTGTTTAATAGAGAGAGAGAGAGAGAGAGAGAGAGAGAGAGAGAGAGAGAGAGAGAGATGAGGCCAATTTATGACTATTACAATTCTTTAATTGAGAATCCAGAGATTCACATTAGACAAGTATTTTTACGGTTAACATAATTCTAATTGTGCCATTTTATGCCGAAATATATCAAATCATTACTTTATCATTTTATTTTACATATTTCATAGTGAGAGATTTTAATGTAAATTTAGAGTAGACTTCCTTTCTCTCTTTCGTCTCAAGTCGCTTTTTAGACTCAGTCGTCAAAAACGAGACAACTACAGGAAAAAGATGATTAAATCAAAAACACATCAAACACGTTTATTCAATGTCAGGGGTGATATATAAATATAGTCGTCCAGTGATACATACTTATGTTTCATACAAGAGGGAAAGTTATCACAAAAAAAAAAAAAAATATTTAATGTTTTTGTTTACAAAAAATGGCTTTCTTTTTCGGTCGTTCGTGAGTTTCGTTAAGTCACGAATACCCACGAAAGCAAAAAACCTTTCTCTGGGTTTCGTACACGAATAGATTTCGTCAAAGGCTGTATCTACGAAGCCTCTAAAGACTGGAAACGGGGGAAAAAACGGAAGGTTATAACCTGGTTTTTCTTTGGTGGGTCAAAATCTCTATGGATGTACAAAGATATAAAAATGCTGGAATGTTTGCAAATGCTCATAAACGGTGTGAGATGTAAGAGTTTTCTGAAAGCCTAAATTATGCTTTTATTTTGTTTTCCAAAAATGTTTTTTGCTTTGTAAAAACTGTTTGTTTCGTCTGGAGGAATATTTAGTCTTCATAAAAACCTTTTTTCCTCTTAAAACGAACTTTTAATCTTTATAAAACTGTTTTTCTCTTAACACCAACTGTTTAATCTTTATAAAACTGTTTTCCTCTTAAAACAAACTGTTTATTCTTCATACAACTCTCTATTCTTAAAGAACGCTGTTTATCTTCATTTTTTCTTCTTAGAACGATTGTTTAATCTTTATAAAACTGTTTTTCCTCTTAAAACGAACTATTTATTCTTCATACAAACTTTTAATCTTTATAAAACTGTTTCATCTTAACATCAACTGTTTAATCTTTATAAAACTGTTTTCCTCTTAAAAACAAACTGTATTATTTCTTCATACAACTCTTATTCTTAAAGAACGCTGTTTATCTTCATTTTGTTTCTTCTTAGAACGAATTGTTTAATTAACTTTATAAAAACTGTTTCCTCTTAAAACGAACTATTTATTCTTCATACAACTATTTTCTTCTCAATAAAAAAGAGTATAATTTTGCACGAACTCTTTTTTTTTTTTTTTTTTTTTTTTTTTTTTTTTTTTTTTCGCTGTCGTCTTGTGATACGAACTGTTTCCACCAATTCCAAACTTGGAATCCGGGAATACTCACGTCATAAGTTTCTCGTCTTTAATGAACTGTTTCTGACTATTCCAAAACCCAAAAAATAATATATCAACCAAAATTCCCGTCTGAAGGAGATATTGAAGTCCACAGAATAACTTGCTTTTTTTTTTAAAGCTTCGACAGATGTTTGGTTATCACTTTTATATAGAACAAGTGACTTTTATAAGGTTTATAAAACCTTTCGAAATATTATTCATGTTTTCTACAGTCTTCCCTTTTCCAAGGAGCAGTTAATCTCTTGATTGGAGAGGTGAATGATTATAATTATCAGTTTCTTTTTCAATGTTCAGTTAACTTCAAAATTTCAGAAAAATATAAAGCATTACTGGAATATTGTCAAAACACCCAGAAAAACACATGTAATAATTCACCAAAATGAATAATAATAATAATAATAATAATAATAATAATAATAATAATAATAATAATAATAATAATAATAACAACAACAACAACAACAACAATAATAATATAATAATAATCGTGTTGTATCGATTTTTTCGTCAATATACAGACAGAAATTCTTGAATTGGTTTTCTCTAAAACATTTTGACTAAATTTCTTTTTTTTTTTCACTAATGAGCACATTTTTGAGTCAAGAGAATCATTGATTTTTTCCACCGAGCACATTTTAGAGTCGAGAATTATTGATTTTTTTCCACTGAGCACATTTTTGATTTAAGAGAATCATTGATTTTTTTTCAAAGCACATTTTTGAGTCAAGAGAATCATTGATTTTTTTCCACTGTGCACATTTTTGAGTCAAGAGAATCATTGATTTTTTTTTTTTTTGTGCAAGCACATTTTTGAGTCAAGAGAATCATTGATTTTTTTCCACTGAGCACTTTTTTGAGTCAAGAGAATCATTGATTTTTTCCAAGTAAGCACATTTACGAGCCTAATTCTTGATAAGAATCAATGACTTTACAATGAGCACATTTCTGAGTCTAATTCTTGACTAGAATCATTGATTTTCTAATGAGCAAATATTTGCGTAAAGAGAATTATTTAGTTTCTGGTGATCTCATTATATATGACTCTCATCGTTGACGAGAATAAATAATTTACCCAAGAATCAGATTCTTTAGTCTAAAGAATCATTGATTCTCCAATGAGCACATTTCTGAGTCGGAATCTTGTCGTCGAAAATCATTGATTTCCCACAGAGTCCTATTTGTTGAGCCTCTCAAAATTCCTACACAGCTTCCAGAATCCATCATGTCTTCAAAGAGAGCGCCACCCTGTGGCTCTTGTTTGATCTGCAAACAAGGCAATTTAAAATCTTATTTCTACCGTAGAGGACGACTGTAAGCGAGCAATCGTTCTGTAAAAGTCTCCCGTGAGTGGCGTTCACCTCCATTCCAGTCGCTGGAACGCTTTCTGGAAAGCCTTTAAGATGCTTCTGGAATGTCTTTGGCTGGGCATCCTCTGGAAGGCCTCTGAGAGATTGAGGGCCAGTTCTGGCAAATGACCTGGCCCTTTCGTTCACCTCAGTTCCAGCCGTTGCTGGAGCGCTTTCTGGAAAGCCTTTGAGGTGCTCCTGGAACCTTTTCAGCGGGCCACCTTCTGGAAAGTCTCTTAGAAGTTGAGGACCAATTTCGTCGAACGACCTGGCCCGCTTCTTCTTTGATCTGGAAGGCTTGGGAAGTCTGGTTTTCGAAGTCTTTTCTTGAGCCTGGAAGGCTGGGTTCCAGCCGCCAAAGGCCTGGAATTCCAGGGGGATGTGGACGAATATGAAAGCGAGAATGACGATGGCTAAAATCCCGTGCGGTGACGGAGGGTCCGTCAACATGGCAGCGCCAGTTTGCATGGCTGCTGGATGCTCGTCTGGAAGATTTGGAGAAATGTCATCTTTAATTACTGACTAAACCAGACCTTTCATTTCGTTATTCCATGATTTACTTTATTCTTCCTGTTTCCTTCTTTCCTATATTTATATGAGATATTGGCAATAATAGCTTCATTGTGATATATATAAATTGAAACCACAATTTGAATTCAGGGAAGATATGAAATATAGGCATAGTCTATAGCAGGAATTGAGAATTAATTTACATTATATTTATCCACTGGACGATATCCTGAAGGGTTATTTTAGTGACGTTTCTTACCTAAAATCCCCAAAATGCTCTACAGGTTCCCTAACATTTGTTCTATCAACTGACCTCAGATGTTGCTAGGTAAGGTCTTACAAACCACTGCAAAATGTCATTACAGAAATATAGAACATGTATCCTCTTTGCTAAGAATTATGGCGGCTTTATGTCCCTTAGGCCCGCCCCTGTCTGACCAACAGAGACGCACAATTCTCCCCAGTGGGGAACGGTCTTCTTGCTGTCATTATCGATACAAGACTGTAAATTCAAATTCAATTATCTGACATATAAAATGAATCCTTGTGTATAATAATGATGGTGCGGCATTCAAAATTAACTTTGATCAATTATTTTTAATCATGAAAATCGGAGACAAAGTCTATAGGGAGAGTTCGTTTCAATGGAAAATTGAAGACACGTTTTCGTCCAAGTGCAGTACAAGAGTAAAACTGGTTGTTATATCAACGTGCAGCTATTGAAACAGATTGAAAGGACGCCTTTTATGTGTCCAAAAGGGAGAAGAGGAGAGAGAGAGAGAGAGAGAGAGAGATTAAATATCAGTTAGTTAAAAGACCAAGCAGAGGGTTGTCCATTTGTAAAATTTATTCTCTTGAATACTATTTATTATTCCATTATAATGTTCCTCTCTTAACTTTAAATGAAAACCATTTTGAATAAATGTTAAATATTATATGAAATAATTTGTGTATGTCGTCGGCATTTAAATAAATTATTAAAACAGAAGGACAAACATACATAAATTATTTCAAGAAAGAGAGATTGTCCCGTAAAAAAAAAAAGGTTCCCAGTCTCTAGATTAAAAATATTTAGATAAAGATATTGAATGTAATTGAATCTTTAAATCAAGGAACCATTGAAACCTAAAACTGTTTTGCCTACGGTTCTGTAGTTGATGGTGAGAGAAAATGAAAGATTAAGAAGAACTCTTAACCATGACTTGGTTGAAATCTCAAGCGTAAGTTCCCTAAAGGGTTGTGAACCCTTTGTGATGTAGGCGAAGCTAATCTCTACCATTGAGGACATGCAGGATCGTCGTGGCCGCTGGAAGATTGGAAGGGAGGCAGGTGTAGTTCCCCTCGTCAGACGACACAGCATCCGTGATCTCCAGAGACGACGTGATGCTCATCTCCGCGCCCTTGACCCCCTTCTTGCTAACGGAGAACTTGACTCTCGGGTGGTCGTACTCGAGCAGTCTCTTCCCCGAGTGGTACCAGAAGATGTAGTCTGGTAGCTGGACTGTCGAGCTCACTATGCACTCCATGGTGGCGGTCGAACCCTTGCGGACGTATTTGTCCACTGCCCCGACGACTTCGACTTGTGGCACTGAGGGAGGACAGAGGAGATGTCTGTGTACTGAGGACCTGTTGCCAACCTGCTTTTAATATCTATACTTGTTGCCAACCGTTTTTGTCATGTCTGCAACATGTTACCAACTTTTGTGTCATGTCTGCAACATGTTGCCAACTTTTGTGTCATGTCTGCAATATGTTGCCAACTGTTTGTGTCATGTCTGCAACATGTTGCTAACTGTTTGTGTCACATCTGCAATATGTTGCCAACTGTTTGTGTCATGTCTGCAACAAGGACAAGGATACCAACAAGCAGCATAAACTAGAAAGAGGAGAAGTCTGTTTAGCAAGGTTGTTGCCAACATATTTGTGATATCTATGCAATATGTTGCTGACATGTTTTTCACAGCATGTGTCAATGTAGTGTGGACACATCTGGATAAGTTCTTTCCAAAGATATCAACAAGGAAGTTCAACTAGGACCTGAGGTGTTGTCAGTATGTTTGTAATATGTATGCAACATATTGCCAACATGTTTTAATAACAGTTTACTGTAGTGTTGCCGTGCCATACAGTAACAAATTCTTCCCGACAACTTTAGTGAGCAAGCTAATTGTCTTCAACTTGTTATTGACGTGTATACAATAAGTTTCTGACATTTGTTTACATGTTTTTGACATGTATGAGATAATTTTTAGCCATGTTTACAACATATTTTACTTCAGTGTGAATGCACCCACAATGAATAATATCTTCCTAACAACATAAACCTCAAACAACCAATAATGACCTATGTGTTTAAAACATGTTTGTGATATGTATGCAATAACTTGCAGACATGTTTACAACATATCTGACTCCAGTGCAGACCTACCCTACAATGAGTAACAAATTCATTCCTGCAACAGAAACTACAAATAAGCAAGTTGACCTGCAACCTTACCGATGACATTGAGGTGGACGAGCATGGACATCTTGGGCTCTGTGGAGATCTGGCACTCGTAAGTGCCAGCATCCCTCTCCTGTACGTATGTGATGACCAAAGTCCAGGTCTCCGTGTCTGGGATGTAATGTACGGAGAGCCTCTCGTCTCTGACGAAGGTGTACCTGTCCACCGTCAGGATGTCTGCGTCCCTCTGTCGCACCCAGGAGACCTGGGGACGAGGTGAAGAAGGGAGGGTTATGTGTGCTCTAGTTCTTTCTCTGTCTGTCTCACTTTCTTGCTGTTTCTGTCAGTGAGTTTCCCTCCTTCTTTGTGGGAAGATTTGGCAGAGATCTGCACAAATATGACTGGGTTTTATACTTTGAACAAAACCCCTTCCTTTCTACATAACTTCGACAATGATTCACACCCTCAATAGACTAGTTTTGCCTTACTTTTGTACACCTTTGCCAGTAACTTATACCTCTGGTGGCTTAGTATGTCTATTTCACTACATACTTCAATTCTCTTTTATATCAAGAACCCCATGACTGTTATTGTCAAGTTATGGAGTCACTTGCCAAAATCAGGCAGTAACCTCAATCAGATGTCTTTCCAGACGATTATGTATAGTTTTTCTACCCCTTCCTAATGGTTCTCCTAACATTATCCCTCTGATACATTCTGAGAAAAATATATTCAAAAGAAGAGGTTCCCTGTTCCGTCTCTCACCGATTTGTCTCCGAGCTGTTTGACAGAGCAGGGCAGATAAGCGATGGTGTTCTGGTGGACCGTGATATTCTGGGGCTTTGGGGAGGGGAAGTAAGGGCCTGTATAGAGTCCTGTACCGGACTTGGCCTTCACTAAAACCCAACCTGGAATGAAAAGAAAGCTTTATGTTTGATATTATTACATTTCTGCTTGAGGTTGAATCCAGAACTTCACTAATATACAACCTGGAAGAAAAGCAAGCAGTTTCAGTTAATATTATCATTTTCTGCAATGGGGCTGAATCCAGGACATCTCTAATACACAACCTGGAAGGAAAACAGTGAGGTTTGTTTAATATTATTCCATTTCTGCTTGGGATTAAATTGGCCATTCACCAATACACAACATGGAAGGTAAACAAATATTGAATTTTGTTATCACTAATACACAACCTGGAAGGAAAACAAAGATTGTTGTTTAATATTATTCAATTTCTGTTTTGGGATTAACGCCAGACTTTCTCTAAAGAGAGACAAGGCCCCCACCATAACCGCTTTAGAACTAGGGTACTGATACTCACTGGTATATACCAGGTGGTACAGCCTGCCCACATAACACCTCAGGTGAAAGTGTATAGGTTCAATCTACTTTTTTGGACCCTGGGCTCAATCCCAAAGTGTGATAGACTATTTTTGTCTTTATTTAGTTTGTTAATATATATGTTAAGTTCTTCTACTAATACTTCTAGTCGTAATGGTAATAAATTTGCAACCATTATTATTATTATTATTATTATTATTATTATTATTATTATTATTATTTTATTATTATTATTATTATTACCCTAACAGGCAAATCATTAAAATGACAGTAAGGTTAATTTATCATTAAGTGAAGTGAAATTTATAAATAAAGTTAATTACAATGAAACTGTAAAATGTAGTTTGCAGAATAATAATAATATAATATATTCATTATCATTATACTATAAATAAATATTTTTTGAAAATTAATAGGAAAAATATAGAAAATAATTGATCGATTTTTGGCAAAATTGAAGTTCACATTATATTAAAAAATCTACCAATAACAAAATAATGTTAAAAAAATAAATACATAATTGGAAAAATGAATTAAGCCAAGTAGGCAAATCTGCATCATAAATAATAAAAAGAATTAATTTTAAGTTATAATTTTTTAAGAACAAATGTGTGGTAAACTTACCAACAGCCATGGAGAATACAATATAATGTATCCAGATATCAGACATTATTGTA
>NC_087223.1:5076533-5079033 GCF_015104395.2 Macrobrachium nipponense
AGTTAGTAAATGAGAGAAATAAAAAAAAAAAAAAGTACAGTGAAAGCGAGAGAAAGTACAGTGAAAGCGAGAGAAAGTCAGTGAAAGGAGCAATTTGAGACTGACAGTAAACGAGAAAAATAAATAATTAATAAATAAATTAATAAACAAATAAATAAAAATACTTAATAAGCCTCAAGGCACAGACAGAATAACAAACTAAACAACCAAATAATATAAAACACAAACAACATAGAAAAAACAACCAAAGAACAAAATAAACAACAGAAAAACAACCCATTCTGGCCACAATAACCCACCACTCGTGAGATACGAGTCCACAGGCATACATCTGAGTCATATAAACACCACAAAAAAACTACAAAAAATAAAAGCTTCAAAAAGGGAGGGAAAAAATCTCATACACTTCCTAACAGTGTATGAATATACGACGACATTCATACACTCGTTTTCATCCGTTGCTGAATTTTGTGGGAGAGGGGGGGTTGTGGATGGGGAGGATAGTTAAGGGAAATATCGTTGAAGAGGAAACAGAAAAACAGAGAGAGAGAGAGAGAGAGAGAGAGAGAGAGAGAGAGAGAGAGAGTTTGATGTAACTTGGAAGCTGAGAGTTTTGGGGAAAGCTGATGATGCAGTTGTATGAATTTTATGATTTATGACAAGAAATGTATGACAAGAAATTTATGACAGGGAATTTATTATATAAAGTTTATGACAGACAGTGTGATGTACATCGATAGACAGTTTATTATAAATGTGTAATCTGTGGTAGAAATTTCATTGTGCCAGAGATACATGTATGAAATAGGTAATTTATTAAATATTTATGATAAAATTTATGAAAAAAAAAATCTATTATATGTTCATTAATTTATGAGAGAAAACTTATTGGATAGGGAAACTTATGACACGAAATTTATGGTAACAAATTTATGACAGGAAATGTATTGTACATATGACAGAATGTGCTTTAAACAATTAATTCGTGGTAGAAATTTTATTGTACTAGGGACAAATGTATGAATTGGATAATTTATGAGAAAATTTATTGTGAGTAATTGATGGTGCCAAATTAACTATAACAGGGTCAAATGTATGAATTTGAAAGCATAACAAAGGAAATTTATGACAGACAATTAATATAAGAAAATGTATTGCACATTGGGTAACATTTGGTAGAAAATATGACAGAAAATTTGTTATGAATAAGTGATGTATGGAAGAAATTTTTTCTACAAGTGGAAAATGTTAAAGCAGTATATTAAGTCATTTATGATAGAAGATTTATTGTACCAAATTCAGATGTATGAATGTGGAAGCCATAAATTTCCTTATTTATTTCAGAAGAAAATTTTTTGTACCAAAGTCCAATGTATGAATGTGAAAGAGATACATTAATAAAATACATTTTAGAAAATGAATGACCAGGAAAGGCTAGAAGCCCCAGACCATTATCAAGTCCAGTGATTGATCAGGAAAGGCTGGAAATTCCAGACCTATATGGAACTATGAATATTGAAATGTCAGGATTTCCATACCAGAATCTGGAACGGGAAATCATTCCAAAAGCTTCCAGTTTCCAGGCCTGGAACTCCCAGACTTATATGAACCTATGAATAATCAAATGCCTGAGATTCCATACCAGGATCAGGAACGTGGAATAGTTCCAAAAGTTTCCCAGTTTCCAGAACTGATCCAGATCTCTGAATACCTCAAAAAAAATTCCAGTTTCCATGCCTGCATTCACAACAACAAACATCTACAAACTACTATAATTTCAAGAACTGTATTTGGATCAGTGAATAACTCCAATAGCTGCATTTTCCGGGATTGGAGCTGGAATCGATCTTTCCAGGAGGCTGGAGTTTCCAGGCCTGAATCTGAATGGAAAGTGATTAGCTAAAGGACTGATCACTAATTATTGTAGGGCTTCCCTAGAGGGGTTTAAGAACACCACTCAGTTAAGAAATAATTAGTGTTGGAGATAATTTGACAGAGAGAGAGACAGAGAGAGAGACAGACAGAGACAGAGACAGAGAGAGACAGGGAAAGAGACAGAGAGACAGAGACAGAGAGAAAGACAGAGACAGAGACAGATATACCCTTGATAATCATCAGCTGCACAAACATTTCCCAAACGACTGACTTTCGTACTACGTTTGTTTGCTTTGATGCAAAAAAACAAATAGACAAACTGCTGTCATTTAATTCAGTATTGTTGGGAATTGTTTGTTCCTCTGAGAAACAAACACAAACAAACTAAAGAAAGATCTACGAATTAAACCCACACAAACAAACTAAAGATAGATCTAAGATGGCAAACCCACACAAACAAAGTTTCTTCATAGTGGGAGAGAGAGAGAGAGAGAGAGAGAGAGAGAGAGAGAGAGGAGAAAGTTTGGAAAGTAATCTGTGGACGGGGCGGGAATAATATGCCCTAATATTAGAGGAATCCTTGCATAATATGAAGGCAATTTTCCCTCACCAAATGTTCGCGGGT
>NC_087223.1:5084033-5107077 GCF_015104395.2 Macrobrachium nipponense
GAACAGGTGTATCGAAAGATTGACATCTGTTACAGACAGTTGCAAATGGAGGTAATGAAAGAACAGGTGTGCTGAAGATTGACAGATGTTTTGCGAAATTCTTATGTTATTTTGAAATTGGTCAAGGAACAGGTGGTGGCTGGAGTCGAACGAATAAAAAGAAGAGTTGGTTTTAAATAACCTTGGATCTGGCCATTATATACCAGTCCTACCCTGCTCTACAATAAATTCCTGTGGACATTTTTTTTATAGTATTTCGCTGAATGAAACAGATGTTGGCTAGACAGATGCAATAGACAGGTGTGTGGACCATGAACACACGTGCCATTTCATTGACCATAGTCTACATGCTCCATTTGACTGGTTAAGTTAAGCACCATTGGGGCTGGTTTTCCGTTCGTTTTGGATTGGGTGACCGTTCTCCTCCTCGGGCGTTGATTCGAACTTGTGGCAAGGATCTTTACCATAATTTCCTCAGTTTTCTACTCTCAGCTGTAAATGAATACCTATCCCTGGATGGGGTAAGGGGTCCCCATCTATGGGTTAAATAGCAAAACTCAGCAATGATGGAAAGAAGAATGAAGGAATAAACGACAACGACGTAAATGGAACCTCTGGCAAACAGAGGAGCTTCGTCCCGTCAGCCAGGTATTCCCAAACCCAACCCCCCATTTGAATGGGAAGACGGTGCCATGTACTTGGTGGTCGTCCATCCAAGCAACTGACCCACCACAACGACAGGTAACCAACAGCCTGAAGATTGGGGATCTGCAGAAGCAAAAATAAAAGGAAGGCAAATGGACAAGAGAAAAAAGTAAAAATAAGAAAATATGGATATTGCTACATCAGAAATCAACCCGACGGAAGGAGGAGGATATAGAAGAAGGTTGGTCAACATCTGGAATTGAAAGGAAGGAATAACACTTCCCCAAACAGGATCAGAGGTGCTGACAGACCAAGGTTAAAGGAACCATAACAGAAAAAGAACTGGCTCTTCCCCTCCCTCAACAGAAAGATAAGAACTGGAAACGGGAAATGTCACCGACCCCAACGAATTACACGAAGACGAACTGAAGAACGATGCCAAAAAGAAAACGACATCGGGATTGGATGAGGTATCAAAACAACGACACACGCAAGAAACACCGACGAAGTTAAACAGAGGAGGACGGAATGAGTAAAAGAAAAGATTAGACAAATTGGATTGGAGCCAGAATACATAGAAGAACAAAGATCCCCTCCATGAAACCCTAACAATACCAAGAAACATTAAAGGCAGAAAACAAGCGAGGTCCAAGTGAAATGAATGGGTGCATAATAACAACCACCAATAATAATCCAGAAACAAATAACTTGGCATATGTCAGGAGCAAGGATTAGTAGCAGAACCAACCCAACATAAACCAAAACAGCAACCCTCCTTGGAAAAGGCGCCTGGAAAAGCAAATCATGGATGATGAATCTGACTTGAGTAAACTGAAAGAGAATGGCAGAAAAAAGGCTAAGAAGCCAAGAAAACAAAGGGTGGGAGGGACTCAACGAGAAAATACAAAGTACAAGAGATTGGGTACTAAACAACCCCACAAAAGAAAGAATAGTAAAAAACAGAGGCTTTAAGGCCCAAAGTACATAATATCCAACGGTAGCATGAACAGGATGTGAATTACCCAACTGAAGCAAACTATTTCGGCACCCAAACCAAAAAGGAAAAGACTATACAGCCAACTAAGATGGGGGAAAGACAACCACCAACGAAATTCCCTGATGGCCGGAACCAAGTAAAGGAGACCTCTGGGAAAACCATATGGATCATCCTGTATCACACAACAAACATGCAACATTGGCTCCCATGAAGTGCAAGGAATATAAACGGGATGGGTAACTAAAACAAAGATCACAGGAGATTCACGACAGAACAACCGGTCAGACACCAACTAAAGAAAAATCCAAACTGGGAAAAGCCCCCAAGGTCCCTCCATGAAGTCCCATGGATACTGGGTTCAAAAACTTCAAGGCCCCTACACCCACGAATAGGCAAGAACAATTTTTCCAGCATTGTATCTCAAATCACCATTGCACCCAAATGGGATGACCTCAAGGAAAAGAACATCCTTATAGAAGAATACATCCTATAACCATAGTCACGGAAAGGAAGGAGGGCGAGGACTACTAAATATAGGGAGGACTGCGTCAACATCGAGAACATACCTGTTGGGCTGGGGAAAATAATCTGCGAAACCAGTGAAGACGAGTGGCTCAAGAGTTGCATGGGAAGAAGGAAGGACTGCTAAAAGTAGAACGAAAACCCAGAAAAGTATACAGAAGATCAGGAAAAGACCAAGTGCAGAACAGAGGAATGGCATAACAAACCAATGCACGGACAATACATGAGACAGACTAAAAAGAACTAAGCCAGCTGATGACACATGGCAATTGGTTTAACCGAGGAAGGAGCGCTCAAGAAGGAAAACTGGAAGGAATTGATAACCAGCAAGCAACAAGATCAGGCCCTAAATAGAACCAGATATGTTTCAAACAGGAACGATAGAAGGAAATAACCCTTGCTCCTCCAATATGTAGGAAATTTGCAATACCGAAAAGTGAAACCAATAACCACCATAGCAAGCGAATGTCCGGCACTTGCACAGAACCAAGTACAAAAAGAAGGCATGATTCAGTGGCAAAAGCCTTGCCACTGGAGCCCTTGGTGCAAGAAACATCAAGCTACCTTGCAGTAATAAGTGGTACGAACCCCAACCAACTTGAAGGAGTGATATAAAACGATCATGCCAAAGATCGTCCTGGGACTTATGGTATCAGAACAGAGTAGGGTGTGATAACGTCAAATATGAGCAGAAACGTTGACGTTGATTGAACAAAAGATCAAGAAGAAACAGTATCATGCTCCATTGAATGACACAATACCCATGGGAACAACCAAAAGAAAGTTTGAAAGGGAGAAAAAAGAGGGTGAAAAAAAATGGATAAGTATCAAGACCCTGAAAATAGAAATAAGGAAGGATATGGGATATGCCAGGTGGTAAAGATTGTAACCCATAATCATAGGAACCACTATGGCGACGATCCCCAAGATCCATGAAAAGGATTCTAGCAAAAACTAGAGGTCTGAAGTAGTCTCCAGGGAACCTCATGCAGAAGAGTGTGATCCTAGAAACGGCGCACATAGTAAGGAATAGTGATGGACTCCTAAGGAGGCCGGATTGCAACCCAACCCGGAAACCCCACAGCTATAAACCACCCCCACCCAGTTCCGAATTGGAGGAACCTGTGATAGAAGAGATAATAATAATAGTAATGAATAAGTAATAACTAAATATCCACAGTCTTTAAGCCTATTTTTGTTATTAAGAAGAGAAGAGAGAGAGAGGAGAGAGGAGAGGAGAGAGAGAGAAAGGAGAAATCACAAGTTATTCCCAATAAAACCACGGCAAATATCCCACAAATCAACAATTCAATAATTTAACTAACCCGGCTCTCTATGACCTGACATATACCCACCACCTCTCAATAAATCATTTTCCTCGTTTAATTCAAATTATGAACATAAACCCTATCGTAGAGGGTTCTGCCACCTGCTTAACCTTGCCCAACCGACCCCCCCCACCCCCCGGCCCCACCACCTCAACCCCCCCGCCCCCTAACGATAATTGAGTGTATTTCCCCCACTTCCAAAAGGATATGCTTTATTGAAATGAAGGGGAAGGGAAAAGATGGCATTGGGATTTTTTTTTTTTTCAGTATTGATTTTTTAATTATTTATTTTCCTAAATGCAAAATTGTAGTGTTTGTTTGTTAGTCGTAACGTATATAAGAAACTTTTTGTTTATTTAAGATATTGGATAAAACTGGGTTTTTGAAATATTTATTTTAATCAAGAATAGTTTTAAAATGTTTCTTTTATTAGACTATTGTGTATTAATTAAAATAAAATAAATAAACAGTTTACGATACCTATATATTAGATAAAATTTTTTTAAAGTTTAAATTGTATATTAAAAATAATATAAGTGAATTAATAAGATCAAAAACCTGCTGCTAATAAAAAATAGATATATATTTATATATATATTAGTATAATATATAATGATATTAATATATTAAATTAACAACAATTAAAAAGCTAATTTATTAAAGTATAATATCTCCAACTCGAAATTTATTGAAAAAGCTGTTTGTTAAAATATATATATGCCAAAATCAATTTAAATCAAATATATTAAATTATTCTATATAAATAAATGAAACATATAATAAATTCTATCGTATTTGAAAAATGGTGGTAAATATATAGATAAAATACAACGTTAAATAGAAAACATAAAATCATTCTCCTTTGCTTTAAAGGAATATTAAAATCTTTAAAGTATTTTTTATTATTACGAGTTCCTTATTTCTGGGTTAAATATTTTTGTTTTATTTATTCTTAATTTTTTTTACCGTCAAAGAAATCGGGTCAAAGGTCCAAACAAAATAAACAGAAACCGTTTTTGTTAAATTTTATACTTTAAAAACAATCAGGCGATTTAGGCCAAAGGCCGCTTTTAGTCTTGGAAAATTTGGTAGAAGCAATTTACTCGTATTTTTTGTATGTTTTATGTTTAAAGGCAAAGAAACGCATTTAGGGTTTGTAAGATTTTTCCAAAATCCAAGTTTTCTTTTATTTGTGTAGCTGGTTTATACGGCTTAGAATTATGGTACGGAGCACTAACGCCCAGTCTATATACATAATATTATGTACGTTATATAATATATATTGTATATATATATATATATATAATATATATATAATATAATATAATATATATATATTTACACTATATATAATAGTATATATATTATATATATATATAATATACTATCCGATATATCTATATATATAATATCTATATTATATATATTATATACATATCTAATATATTAATCTGGGTTCATATTTTGTCGTAACTTTAGATGTTTTCTTGTCATAGTAATTGGTTATATTTTGTATTTATAGGAAGTTAATGGGGAGTAATGTAGCTTAGATATAAATGAATGTTTATGTATGATATATTATATGTAATATGTATGTATGTATATATATATATAATATAATCTATAATATATATATAAATATATATGAATAAATTATCATATCAGCAGTGATTCATATAAATCATTCGAGTTATACAAACTGTCCTTTAACTATCGAATTCGCTCTACCCACCTTCGGAACTTGATATATTTTCATACATTTGTACCGAATGGGGAATTTTTAGGTTGATAAATTTAATTATTCCCCTCATGGGATCGAAATATTAACCGTCCAAGACGGACAGGAACGAAATCAGGGGACCAACAGTGATGTTATCAATTCCCGAAGTTGATAACGTCACTTTTCGGTCCTGAATATATATTATTTATATATATATATATAATTATATCTATATCTATAGTATTATAGTATATAGTATATATATACATATTACTAATATATATATATAATAAATATATATATATAATAATATATATATATAGTATATCTATTATCTCTATATATATATAATAGATATATATATATATGTATATATATATATATATATAATAATTATAGAATGATCTATATAATATAATATATATCTACTATATATTATTATATATATATATTATATATACTCTAATATATATATATATATATATATATATATATATCTTATATCTATACTTAAAACTATATATATAATATAAGTATTATATTATATATATATCTACTATACTATATTAATATTCTAGGTAACATCACATATACCATATATAAATTTTATACCATAACAGTTCATTTTATAATCTAAGTACATTACTCCCCATTACTCTAATACAATATAACAATTATCTACCATAAACATCTAATTACGACAAATATGAACCCAAATTAAACCTTGAAAATAAATTGGGCTTTAAATTCACAAACAGTCTAGAGCTCCTTTGAGGTAACCTCATAATGAACGTCAGCAAGAACGTAATGACCGCGTTGCCCAAATTTTGCGCAAACAAACAGCCTTTTAAACGAACTAATTAGCTCGCCTGAACCGCTCAGTTTGGGGGATATAAGAGACGAAGGGTCTTGCAGTTTTTTAACGCTTTAAAACTCCTCGCCGCAGGTGTGTGATGTAAGTTTAGAACCTTAACTGGGAAATAGAATGATAATTAAGATTTAATTGCTGCAATATCCAAATACCAGCTTTGGTTTGGAAGGAAAATAACAGATGTAGATCATCCTTTCTCCTCTACTCCTTCTTTTATTAAACAAACAATTTTGGCCAACGATACACATTGTGAAGACTCTTCTACATTATTACCTGCTGCTGTTATGATGCTGGTGCTTGCTTCAAAGCCAGCATCTAAAGAGAGAGAGAGAGAGAGGAGGAGAGAGAGAGAGAGAGCGATAGATAGAGAGGAGAGAGAGAGTCCAGGAACCCTCGTTCTTTTGTACGATGCTGTTTGGCATATCCATAGCCAGCATCTAAAACCAGCAGTTTGAACATATTCACTCCTTTTTGTTTTTGACCAAGAGAGAGAAGAAGGAGGCGAGAGAGAGAGAGAGAGAGAGAGAGAGAGAGAGAAGAGAGAGGATTGGGGGGTAGGGGGAGGAGAAATCTTTCTTCGGGATCTTCCGAAGAAAACTCACCTTTTATGGTCAATTTTTGTTTCCCGGGGTGAGAATCTTCATAGAATTCAGCGCAGTCCATACATATGAGGCTGTTTTTATACGAAGACCTTTATCCACAGCGTGAAGAATTTCCCTTTTTCGTTTTTAGGTCTGGGGAGAAAGAGAGAGAGAAGAGAGAGAGGAGAGAGAGAGAGAGAGATATTCCTGCCTTTTGCTTACTGTGTTGTTTGCTTTGAATTAGTCTTTAGAGAGAGGTTGAAAGAGAAAAAGAGATCTTCTTTCTTCGCTCATAATATTTTTGTGTTTATCCGAGGAGAGAGAAGAAGAGAGGATAGAAGAGAGACCTTTAACCTTACGACCTTACATCTTTTGGTTCCGGGTTGCCCCGGCCCCAGTCCCTCAGTTGTGAGGCACCTCTAATGTCTACCAAGAGAGTTGCTAAGTAACGATCTTCCGGTATTTTTGCATTTTGTTCATTCTTCCCAATCTTGGATGGTCCTGGGATGCAGCTTAGATATTTGTCGAGCTTCTTCTTAAACCACATCTACGCTCACGTTCCTGATATATTCCCTCAGAATGAGCTGGCAAACGGCATTGAATAGTACGCTGGGGGGCATTATCGATGCTGGTGCGTAGTGGATTAATGTTCCTGTGTGCTTTCCCTTATTTTTTTATTCCTGGTATAGTTTTTGGGCAACGATTTAATCTACCTCTTGTTCTTGCTTTTCTGATAATTTTTAGTTTAGTTCCATGGAATATTTTCTCCTGCCTCATTTCCTTCTATCTGTTTCCATGCCTGGAATTTATCATGTAGCGTTCTCTTTCTCCTTTCTAAGACTATATAATTTTAAAAAGAATTGTAAGTCTTTTTCCCAGTATCTTAGGTCCTTAACGTTCTTCTATTCTAGCTGTAAAGGAACCTTTGGTACACTCTCTATTTGTGGCAATAATCCTTTTGGATAGTGTGGGTACCATATCATATTGCAATATTCAAGTGGACTACGAACATATGTTTTAATAAAGCATAAGCATGTGTTTTCAGCTTTTCCTTGTTTTTGAAGTGCCGTAACAACATTCCCAATTTTTGCTTTACATTTTGCCAACAAGAGGTTTGCTATTTGATCATTGCATAACATGTTTCCTATTCATCATCACAACCAAGGTCTTTAACTGCTTCCATTATTTGTGAATGGTTCTCCGATTATTAGGTCCCTTATATGCAATATAGCTTTCCTTTTCTCTGTCCTCCCATAATTTAATTTGATTCAAATTTATCAGAAGTTCAAATAACCCATCCTATTTGTACCTCTGCCCAATTCATATACCTTTGTTAAGGTCTCTTTGTACGAGCGCTTTCCTATCTTCATCACAAGTAATTTTCTTTTCCCTCTACTTATTCCTTGGTGTCCATCTGCGAAACTACTCCACTTAAAAACCGAATCCCTTAACATTATGTTGTCTATGTCCGTTTCAATCATAATAACAAACAGTATTGTGCAGGCTAACACCGTACCATTGCGGCACACCACGGATATTACCTTGGCTTCATCCCGATTTGTCTCGTCGTTTGCAGTTAACTATCTGTTTTTCTGTTGTGTAAAAAATTCTTTTTAACCATTTTCCCTACTTTAACTCCCACGATATTGTGTTTTCTAATTTTCTTGCGGCTAATATATTTATTGGTCTTACTTTCTCAAACGCTTTTTGCAAAGTCTAAATAAACCACATCCTGTTTCATTTCCGCGTTTCATATTTTTGAATATGTTTTCTCACGGTGGACTAACAGTTTGGGTTTGTTTGTGTACTTTTTTCCGGGTACTAAACCATGTTGTGCCGTTTCCTTAATTAAACAAATTAGTTTTTTATTAAATGATTCATAATTTTTTATTTTCTTCCATTACCCGCTTCCCTTTCATACCACTTTTTCATAATATTGGTGATGTTAATACTCACAGGTCCTATAATTTAACTTGCCTCTAGTTCCTTGATCCACTTTTGAAAGTAGGGGTAATATAGCTAAATTTGTGCTCATCATATATCTTGCCTGTATCTACACTTTGTCTTATAATATTGCAAGTGGCTTTGCGATAGAATGAACTACTTTCTTTAACAAATAGCAGGAATTCCATCAGGCCCTGCAGCAGCTCATTTTTAATTTTTAATTTTTCATTAATAGCCTGCACAATATCAGCTTCATTAATATCTATGTCAGCTAAATATTCACTATTTTCATCCCTTACTTCATATCATTATCTTCATTATCTATTCTAGGGGTGAATTCTCTCTTATATCGTTCTGCAGTATGTTGCAAATTTCCTTTTTTTCATTTCGTTAATCTCCCCAATCTTCTTCAATTCTCAGAGGGCCTATTTCTATTCTTCTTTTATTCATCTTCTTCGCATATGAGTATAATAGTTTGGGGTTTTGCTTGATATTTAATAGGGTTTTTTCTTCCAAGTCCCCGTTTTTTCATTTTCTTTTGATGTATAATCTTTTGTTCTGCATTTTCTATCTTACTTTTTAGTTCTATAACTTTCCATGCATTTTTTTTTTCTTTTGCAAGACCTTTTTTCCACTTTCTGATTTTCTGGAACAAGATCCTTCTGTCTCTTGGTATGCATGAATGATGTTTACTTTTCTTCTTCGGTATATATTTTTTCCACTATTTTCTCCAATATTTTATATAATATCTCCGTATTTACCCTTATGTCATCACTTACGAAAATGTTATCCCAATCTTTTTTTGTTTAATTCTTCATTAATTTCTCCTGACATTTTATATTTTTACTGTAGAAATTGTATTTTCCATATCCTTCCCCACTTTTTCATTTCTTGCTTATCTCTATTTTCACTTGCTTTGGAATGAACTGTTTAATTCTATGACATTATGGTCTGAAATACTCGCATTATAAACTATTATTTCTTTAACATAATTCATCTCGTTCACAAATACTATGTCTGAAGTATTTTCCTTTCTTGTTGGCGGTGATTTATTTGGTTTGAATGTTGTATTCTAGTAGCATATCTAATAGCTTTTCAAATTGCCTCTTATCTTCTGCACTACTATTACTCTCTTTTTTATATGTATAAGTACAACCACAATCTCCTATTCGTTCTTTCCATTCTACGAAAGGAAAGTTGAAGTCACCAGATAGGAGAATAGTCCAGTCCTTGTGATTTCTACATATATCGTCCAATTTTTCAATTATTAAGTCAAAGTCTTAGTATTAGGGGGTCTATATATTACTATGTTCATCAATTTTTCAGATTCAAATTCTACCACTATAGTTCACATTCTGAGTTACTATAGTTTCTCATATATTTTTCCTTGTTTTTTGTCTTTCCCATATATTGCGGTTCCCCCTTGATTCCTATTTTTTCTATCTGATCTATAAGTTTGGAACCCTTTTATTTGATCATCATTCCCAGTCTCTTGGGAATACCAGGTTTCACTTATATTCATTATATCTATTTTCTTTTCCTTTTGGGTTAGTTCTTCTAAGTACTCTATTTTTCTTTTTGAGTTACTCGTAACTAAACCCTGCGCATTCATCACTATGATGGTTTGCGTGTTTTCTCCTCATTTAATACTGGTAGTAATAAGGATTTTCCCATGTCTCTTTCCTGTTCTGGTATGTTGTTCTTTTTTTTCATTTCCAGAATTCCTGACATTAAAAAAATCCAACTTTTCCATATATTTGATCTTCCTTCATCATAATTATTCATTTTGTGTCTGAATCTGCAATTTTCTCCGTTTCTGCAATATCCTCTTGCATAATAAATACAGTTATTATCTCTTGAGTAGAATTTCGGAGCTGATGCTTTGAAATTTTTTGCTGACACCTCTGCATATCTCATTGGTGGTTTGCTTTCTCTTTTACCTGATATTCTTGATTTCTCTCTTTATTTGTTTCTTTCTTATTTTGGATTTTATTACTTGGTTGGTTATTTATTTGATTATGATTCATGGCTACAGGGTGCATATTTAATTTGCATTTTTTGTCGAACTTACATCCTTTTCCTTCTTTTAGGTTTTTACATATTTTTGGATGCAGATCTCTGCAATCATCCCCATATCCATCTAAGTATGCAACATTTACCATATATTTCATAGTTTTGACATATCTTAGGATGTTTGTAGTAACATCTTTCTCCAAATCTGCAATTCCCTCTTTTCAAAGGTTGCAGATTTTGTCTTTCTTGTCTATTTTTTCCTCTTTCCCGTCATTGTATAAGATCTGGGTAGAGCCTCTTCGGGATTTGCTTTTCTGTTGTCATATCGTAATTTATTTCTCTTGTAGGTATGCTGTTTATTGCCTCATATGTAGTATCAATGAGTATCTCTGCATCCATACTTTTATCTTGGTTCTTTGGTTTTCCTTATTTTTTTCTGTCATTTCATTTTTGTTTACTTCTCTTCCGTTTTCCTCTTCTTCTTTTTCTTCTTCTTCTTCTTCCTCTCCTTCTTCTTCATCCTCAACTATTTGTACATTCAATCTTGATTTAATAACATTGTCTATCCATGATAGACATGTTGAACAAAAATTCTTGTATCTTTTCTCAATCTTGTATTACCTCAGCACACTGTGGATGGGTCGGAATGTTGCATGCAGCACATTTTCTGATTAGGTTTTGTGGATTGACTATGCTATACCAAACCTTACACAGTTTGCATGCTTTTGGCATTCTTTTTCCTAATGCATCAATTAGGATATTCACAAGATTCACCTTATTCATTTCTTTGTCGGAATATGGTTTTTGGTTTATGTATATTTTCTTTGATGAGTCTCTTGACCACTTGGATTTTATTTGGAACTTCTTCAATTATTTTCAAGATTTTTCATTAGATTTGTTCAGTTTGAAGGATTATATCCTTCTAATATATCTATGAATGCTTTTGTATCTTTTTGGTTAGGACTGTTGCTGATTTCATAGATGAAAGGAAATGCCAGTTCCCTTCCTGCACCTCATCGTATTGCGAATCTGCAAACACGCCAAATTACGCCACCTCTTCCCGCAGTTGGAACTTACTGCCATCTTGTTCTGATTTATAGTATTACACTTGATAAACTAACTTAGAAGACGCTTTATCCTACTATTTTCACACTAATCTTTATCACCGATAGTTCACGAACACTTCTAGATATTTCTCAAATTCTAGTCGTATGTTAAACTTGTGATATCTGTTGATTATTGTGACTTCACGCGGGTACGTCTCACCAAGCAAGATGGCTACTACTGTAGAGAGAGAGAGAGAGAGAGCGATTTCCTCTGTTCACATAATTGTTGCAGAGAGAG
Source organism: Macrobrachium nipponense (assembly GCF_015104395.2). Taxonomy (NCBI): domain Eukaryota; kingdom Metazoa; phylum Arthropoda; class Malacostraca; order Decapoda; family Palaemonidae; genus Macrobrachium; species Macrobrachium nipponense. The sequence continues at coordinate 5,095,999 of NC_087223.1, forward strand.
AGAGAGAGAGAGAGAGAGAGAGAGAGAGAGAGAGTTTCCTCTGTTCACATAATTGTTGCAGAGAGAGAGAGAGAGAGAGAGAGAGAGAGAGAGAGTGAGTGAGTGAGGGAAAGAGATTCTTCCCTGTCTACTGTGTTATTGATCTACCTTGAGAGAGAGAGAGAGAGAGAGAGAGAGAGAGAGAGAGAGACTATCATCTCTAAACACATTGAAATTAAGAGTAAACAACTATTTACCTTCAACCCACCCTAATAATAATAATAATAATAATAATAATAATAATAATAATAATAATAATAATAATAATATTTCCTTCCGAAATATAGGCTTAAAGATCATCCATTAGTTTACAAAAGTACCCAGAAATTGTTTACACGAGGAGCAATGTATTCTGTTCATTTACATATCAATTGTAACTTTCCACTGTTCAAAGCTCTAATAAATAAATGATTATCGTTCCAATAAATGCATTTTCAAATAGAATTTGAATTGTTCTAATAAAAGAATAATTGGGAAACGTTACCAAAAATGGACCTGTTACTTTGGAAAGTAATTTTTCACCATCAGGAATCATTTTGATACTGAACAAATTATTTGTCAGCAGCCTATTGTCTGGTTTCCTCAGGTACAAGGATGGGTGAAGATAAGACTTATAATTACCACATTATACATAATTTTCATTGCATATTAAAGTGGATATGATGTAAAACATTATTCAAATGTCCCCAATAAAAATACAATTACAAACAGTTAAATTGAGAAAGCGAGTTTCAGCTATCAGGAATTACTTTCATAATGTTTAAACAATTCGTCAGCAGCCATCTGTGTGTTTTACCCAGGTACTAGGGTGGGGCGGTGTAGATGAGGAAAACAATAATCATTAATGTGTGTTGAAAATAATATCAGATTTTGAAATTGATTATCGTAACTGATTTAGGATACAGCAAAGATGTCACATTGAAAAATGATTATATTGATGTCTAAAATTAGGATACAGGAAACGACAAGACATAGATGAAAATTATTGTATATTTTCGATTACTCGGGGAGTAAGCCTACAAGCTACTTTGTGGTTGATGTTGGGGGGTGAGGGGAATAGGAAAGGTTACTGGAAGAGCCTAAAAAGGTCTGAAAAAGGGGTTTCGCTTAGAGTTAAAGATTCTGGAATTTCAGGATAGGATATTTGTGATTTGTTTGTTAGAATGAGAACGTCAAAAAATAAATAATGTACATGTTAAACGGTACAGAACAGTTATTTCTAATGAGGTACAGCGTATTTATTTTAATTTTCGTTGGTGAAACAACGCCCTATTTGACCGTAGATTTTAGCACGTTTTAATTTACGATAATTTACTAATATAATGTTTACAACTTATGCTTGAGAGGCGAGGAAAATCTTGCACGCATCCCGAGTAAGCTGGAGGTCGGATCACTCCTTTTCTTATGTATAAGAAAAATAGATCTTGAGATCAAATATGCACAAGAAAAATATCGAATATGTGCTACCAACAGGATGAGATTTTGAAATTGGATTCTGTAACTGAGCCACAATACAGAAGAGATATGTTGCAAAGAAAGAGATATATACAACGTATCGCCACAGGAGGGTAAAAACAAAATGTCTGCACAGTCAAAAAAAAAACTGTATTGCACCAAAAAATTGCACTGAAAGAAAATTAAAATACGTAACCTGTCATGCTGGTGGAAGGTTGCTGCGTTTGAACACAGAAATAAAAGTAAACATTCCCGGACTTAAAAATCACGACAGAACAAAAATATATATTTAAAAAATAGGATTTGGAATACTGAAAAAAAAATGAAACGAAAGAGTTAGTCGAAAGAGGCAGGAGATAGAAAAATATTTAATTTAATTCAACAGCAAATGGCATTAAACTGACGGTATAGATGCGTGCTGACTGTTTGACCTATACACAGGAAAAGTTCCTCTCTCTATCTCTCTCTCCCCCTCCAATATATCTATGTATATATTTATGTGTGTGTATGTACAATTTCACCACAGAACCTATCAACATAGATAGTTTGACTCCAAAATGGATCAGGCTAAACGCACCATACTTTATCCCGCACTGCGTGATAATAGCAACGCATCATTAGGAGGAACAGCTGTTGCCAGAGTAAATAAAAAAATAATATAAATATCAAACTAATAAAAGTATTTTTATTATTATTATCTGATATTTATTATAAAAAAACTAGCACGGGAAACAAATACAAACTAGATGTAAGCTGCGGACTTCAATAGAGATAAAAAAAATCTGTATATTCGTCCAGAGTCGCTTTTTATACAGAACGGATTTCAAATCTGTTTTATTGAATTCCGCCAATGCTCTTGTTGTTACCGCTTCTGCCTCCGTTGTGGAATTTGGTTTTTCAGGTCCGATAGTTTATTGGCTATAGGAAAATTATCATTTTGTGTGTGTGTGTGTGTGTGTGTGTGTGTGTGTATGTAACAGATATGACGAAATTGAATCATTTCTGTGGAAAGTCTCTCTCTCTCTCTCTCTCTCTCTCTCTCTCTCTCTCTCTCTCTCTCTCATACTGATAATAGGAAATCAGTTAAAAAATAGCATAGGTGCCTTTAGGGACAATAGAGGTAACCTGGTGAACTCAGACTTGGAAAAAGCAGAGTTATTGAATAACTTTTCTACTAGTGCATTCACAATTGAAGACACTACCTCAATACCGGAACCTGCTATTAACTATGAAGGGGCAGAACCGTTGGAAGAGAACATTAAAAACAAAATAGACAAACTCAACAAGTTCAAATCTCCCGGCCAGAATGGGATTCATCCAAGACAAATTAAAGAACTAAAAGAGGAAATAGTTCCTCACTTATATAAACTCTACAGAAAAAAGTGCTGAACAAAGAAAAGCACCAAAAGGATGGAAAAACTAGGTAATGTGCCCCCAGTTGACAAAAAGGTCCAAGAGAAGAGCCGGTCGTTTGCAAGATTTTTGAGTCCATAATTGCAGATCAAATTTTGGATCACACTGATAAAAACAACTTGTTGTTAAACAGCCAACACGGTTTCAGTCAAAACAGATCCTGCCTATCAAACCTCTTGGAGTTTTTTCATAACATGCTAGGTATTTACGAAAGTAGTAGAGCAATAGATAATCTACTTAGATTTCCAAAACGCCTTTGACTAAGTTCCACATAAGAAACTAATGACAAAGATTAGAGCTTTAGGAATTGTAGGAGAAACAGCGGACTGGATCGAAGACTGGCTAACATAAAGAAAACAGAGTCGTAATAAATGGTGAAGAATCAGAATGGGCAAATGTAACAAGTGGAGTTCCTCAGATTTCTGTCATTGGCCCTCTCTTGTTTTTGATTTACATTAACGACACTGATATAAGCTTAACTAGCAGGATAGCCAAATTTGCAGATGACACCAAACTAGGTGTAAATGCAGCAGACACAGATGGAGTGGAAAGTTTAAGAAATGGCCTACTGATAATTAGGAGAGATTACAAAAAAATAGCAAATCCTTTTTAAGTCGTGGATAAGTGTAAAGTGTTACAAAGTGGAACAAACAACCCTCGTGCCAGCTACATGCTGCTAGGAAATGACATAATAGTGGTGTAGAACAAGAGGAGGACCTTGGAGTCATTATTACCAAGGACTTAAAATCCACACAAAAGTGCATAAAAGCTGTAAAAGAAAGGCACAGAAAACTAGTCGGATACATAAAGAGGCAGTTCAAATACAGAAACAAGGAAACGGTGCTGCAGCTCTACGCATCCATAGTTAGACCTCACCTTGAATATGCAATACAGTCTTGGTCACCAACACTAAGGAAAGACATAAATAGATTAGAGGGACGACAAGCAAGAGCCACAAAGTTAATTCCACCCATCAGGCAAATAGGTTACCGAAGACGACTAGAGAGCCTGAACATGTATGGCTTAGAAACACGACGATTGCGAGGAACTAATAGAAACATTTAAAATACTGAAAGGCATAATGAAAGTAGACAGTAGCCTATTTACGTTAAACGAAAACCAGACAAGAAATAATGGAACTTCTCTACATTCAAGATATGTGACACATGCAATAAACTGCCACCAGAAGTTGTAAACAGCAACAGTGTGGAAGAGTTTAAAAGAAAGCTAGACAAAATCATTAGGAGGACACTGTGAATGAACAGTAAAACTTCTCCTACGATAAGTGAGCACAAGATGTCTCCTCGGATGCACTAACAAGTCTTTGAGACATCCTAATCCTGTACTCTCTCTCTCTCTCTCTCTCTCTCTCTCTCTCTCTCATAATAGAGCAACAACGCTGTGGGCATTGGAAAATTCTCTCTCTCTCTCTCTCTCTCTCTCTCTCTCTCTCTCTCTCTTCCCACCGCCACCACATGCATACATGCAAAGCACAAAGGCGAGTCAAAGCACGTCAAAAGTGCTTTGCTCAAAAGCAAAGAGTGAGAGACTGCATGCACGGGTTTGTTTACTCAAAGGAAGTCTGGACGAAGATGGGGAAAAAAAGTATTGCACAACAAGAGGTTTTGAAATGCTTGTGTCTGGTTTCAGACCACAGAGATACTAGATGGAGAGAGAGAAGAGAGAGAGAGAGAGAGAGAGAGAGAGAGAGAGAGAGAGAGAGAGAGAGAAAAGGTGCCTGTGTGTGTGTGGGTTTAGGGAGAAATTGGTGATTGAAAATTTATATAAATCAGAGGTGGAAGATAGTATTATTATTATTATTATTATTATTATTATTATTATTATTATTATTATTATTATTATTATTATTATTATTATTCTAAATACCTGATTGTGCGTCAGACAAACAGACAGACAGACAGACAGACAGACAGACAGACCAAATAATTGATGGATATCTGAACTGGGTGGTTCTGATTATCATTATTATTGGTATTGTTGTTATTATTATTATTATTATTATTATTATTATTATTATTATTATTATTATTATTATTATTATTATTTATTATAGTATTAAGTTTTCCATAGAAGTAATAAGATATTCTATCCAATTAAGTATTAAGGTCCCTTAAAAACCAGTTAAATTGAACAATTATGTATAATAAATAATAATGAAGAAATAGAGGAATTGTGTAATCAATAAACAGAGAAAACCTATTATAAAAGTTAATTATTATTATATTCATTATTGATATTATCAATCTAAATACCTTTTTGTGCCTCAGTGGGAGAGAGAGAGAGAGAAAGAGAGAGAGAGAGAGAGAGAGAGAGAGAGAGAGAGAGAGAATAAATAATTGATGGATATCTAAAGTGGGTGATTATTATTATTATTATTAGTATAGGTTTTCCATAGAAGTGATAAGATATTCTATCTAATTAAGTATTACTGTCCCTTAAAAAACAGTTAAAGTTAACAATTATGTATAATAAATAATAGTTAAGAAATAGAGCAATTGTGCAATCAGTAAACACAGAAAACCTATTATAAAAGTGAATGTAAATGATTTTTGTTTTGTATTTGCCAATTTTACATTTTTTTTCTTCTCAAGACTTTGATGTTCAATATGAACCAGGAAGTAATAATTCAAATCATATATTGACAATAGAAATATAATGCAATGCAATAAGATACAAAACAATACAATACCTAATACATATCTCTAAAGAGTGGACTATTTCATAAAAGCATTCTTTGATAAAAATATAATATATATTTCATATCATAAAAAGGTTAGGCCACAATGGAACCGTTGTTCCCACTGTGCAACAATGCAGCATTGCTTCTGACATGTTGCGTAAGTTGATTGCTTTGAAAAATGTGGAAAATTAAAATGCATATTTCATACGACTCAGAATATTTTTTGCAAAAATTATGATCAAGTAACAAAGACTAAATCATACGTTTGGAGTGACAGAATGTCATGTTTATATTTTTTTTCATCTGCATCTCTTATTTATTTCCATATTTATTTCTCATCCTGTTTTTGAAACTATTCATTTGCTTGATTAAAGGATGAAACGTCTTTGTTTATGTCTTTTTAAAAGTCTTTCAGTTTCTAAATCGATTTGACAGTTTAAATTTCCAATCCTGTAAGCTAATTATGCACATGAATAAGTATCTATATACAGTACAAGCTAAAATATACATGAATTAAGCATCTGCATACATGCAAAATAGTTTAAATTGCAATGTTAACGAATTATACATTTCGTGTACAATGTAACCAATGTAACAATCACATGACATCACCAGTTCCAATACTATTCTATTTAGAGTCAAAGGAAATGACGTCACAGATCCAATAATATTCTCTCGGGTGTCTCAAAGGTAATGACGTCACGATTCCAATAATATTTCTCCAATGTCCCAGACGACATCAAATATATAAAAAGAAAAAGCGAAACTAGTCATTTCCCTTCATTTTCAGATTTCTGTCATCGTGAATCTCGACAAATAGCGCGAAAAGGAATAAAAAAAAAAAAGCGAAGTCTCCATCTTTTATCAGATCTTGACGAAAGCAACAGCTTTCACTAATGACATCTCAGACGAGGTCTTTTGTCCCACCGAGAATATTATAGTCTTCAGAATTCCTCGAGAGGCACGGCGATTCATTCCTGCCGCTTGGAATTCCAATCAGGCAGGATTCCCTACAAAAATTCCTAGGAATTCGCAGATTAGAAGGTGAAAAAGTTATAAGACTGATTCATAAAAGCGCAGTCGGAGACTATTTAAGACATTTTTTAAAGAACCGGGAGTTATGAATGGAATAAAAGAGCGTGTTTATAATTCCTTTAAGCTCGCCCCTTGAAATTTTTGTCTCGAATTTGAATTCATAGTTAAAAATGATCCTTTGGTGCGCGATTATGTTTTTATATCGGTTTATTGAAGTTATTTTTCGCGATGGAGATCCAATCATACCTTATATTATCAACTTGGAAAGTATTTGTCGATGTTTTCGAACAGTTTATTTTCTTCTGATGTTTTCGAAGCTCGTGTTCCAACAAATGTTTCGTTCCAATAATGTTTCGTAACCTTTCATTGAAGGCTGGAGATACTGTTTCGTTTTTTTTAGGATACTTGATTTTCTGTTTTGTTTTTTAACGTCCTTGTTCCAATAACATTTCAGACCATATGTTTGCTTATTTGAGAGAATAAGAACGGATAAATTTAATAAAAATGCAAACCTTTGGAGAAAGGGGAATTTAATAACTATAATTGCACGCCATTCCGTGCATTGAAATCTGCATGGCAAATCCGTGGAAATTGCGCGTCTACTGAACGTTGATTGCACGCACGGTCTAGGTACTATATTAGGTCTGCCGAGCCGTTTACCAAAAAAGAGCGACCTGCGTATGGCGTCACGCGAAAGAACGAGTGTTGCCATATATCCCATGTTGGTTGCCAGTTTCTTTTTATGTTCCTTATATTTTCACAAATAATAGTTAAACATCAAATTCCTTCAAAACATCAAACGATATATTCAATAGACACACATTTCATGAAATAAAGAAAACAAAATTTTTTTAATCTTCTAATTTTTATTATCATTTTATTGCACAATTTACTCTTTTTTTCATCTCGATTTTCTTGTTTAGGTATCTCATCCTAAAAGACAAAATTTATATATAAAAAAATTAAACTACTTCACTGGGAAGATCAACACGTGAATATATGGATTTTGATACATCTCTCATAAAGCTTAATTGTAAAATAAAAAATTTCAGACGCCATATAGAGTTGACTCTTGTTAATCATATTGATCCAGAACCTTTAGTCACTTTGAATGTCAGTCATCTTTCGACCTAAATGAGAATTTCTTGTTTTTCTTTTTTTAACAATGAAGCCACCTACAAATATATCGCAAAGCTGCTTCTTCAAGTACATCAGATATTGACTTCGAATCATTTGGATAAGCTGAAAAACCGGCCATATCCTCTGGAGTGTTGTCTGGTATTGTTGTTCTCAACTTCTAGATCCAAGTCTATATTTTATATTATGTTGCTGGTTATGCAAATATCTAATGCAAGCTCACGCTCGTTGTAGGATTTGGCTTTGCTTGATGCATTTCATCGGCGCCAACTCAGCTGATAAGCAATCGTTATTTTTCATTCTTTTTATCTACGTTTGTTTTATCGCTGATTAATGCAAACGTTCTCACCGAGAAGCTGTTTTCTAATTCTATATTTATAGTTACCAGCCCCCTGGTGATCATGCAATCCACTCATCTGTCTGCAACACCCAAAAATGTTTCTAGTGGGTTCTGGTTCAATTATCATGTTAATATATATTCTACATTATAGTTTTTTTATTAACATCTCATGAGTGACAGGATACAGATCATTACATTGCTAATTTTACAAAGAAGAGTTTTCTGGTTACCTAAGTCAGTTCCATAAGCATTCCTTGATTTTACATCTCATGCTGAGTTCAAGAGATCAAACCAGTCATTTGTCATAGAGATGAATTCCACAGTAACCTTCCAGATACCGCTTCCCAACAGCCAGGCCCCTCTCACATAAATATTCAGTAGACTTAGTATATTTTAAAGGCTGAAGTTCAGCTTTTTCTAGTATATACGAATTCCACTAATCTTGTGAGCTACATAGACCATATTCTGTGCGTGTCTTACTTAGCATTTCCCTCCTACAAGAATCAGAAAACATTATTCAATTCTCAAAATAAAACCCCTTAGTCATGATATACGAATATTTTCCTATTACGGCATTTTTTTTTATTGAAACTTGCTTTAATTTTATTGGGTCTATCCCAAAAGCCTGCCAATAAAATATCCAAAAACCTGCCTAGTGCCTCAGTGGCGTGGTTGGTATGGTGTTGGCGTCCCACCTCGGTGGTCGCGGGTTCGATTCTCGGCCATTCTATTGAGGAGTGAGAGATGTGTATTTCTGGTGATAGAAGTTCACTCTCGACGTGGTTCGGAAGTCACCTAAAGCCGTTGGTCCCGTTGCTGAGTAACCACTGGTTCCATGCAACGTAAAAACACCAGACAAACAAACCAAAAGTCTGCCATGATTTACGATTGTTCGGCACTAAATCAAGAACATAATATACAGTTACAGGGAAGCTTGTATTCTCTACTTCCATAGTCGTTCCTATCACCATCTCATGAACACATGATTTGTCAAAATCATAAACGTTGGGTTGTCTCCATTTAGCAGTCAGACCCCCAGCCATGATAATCCGAACCTTTATATAAACCTTTATCATAATTCCCGTGTTTTGCGGTTTTTATTTCACCAAAAGATATCACGGCTAGCCTTTCTTCTGCAGTGAAAGTTTCAGCTTTCTTTTCGTTAATGGCAAAACTTATGTCTATATACCTGGCTCACAAGGAATAAAAATTAAAAAATAAATAAAAAGGTCCTTTCGCGTGACGTCATGTCACCCATACTGCTGCCGTGAATGCACGAACATTCGTGCTAGACTATGCACGCATGTCGAATAGCTACTGCGCGACTATTGCACGTCCATTACACGACCATTGCATGAGCATTGCTCTTACATTACACGTCCTTTGCACGTCCATTCCACGATAAAAAAAATGTCCCCAACTCCCGGGCAAAATAATAACTGTGAGGACACATTGACAGGATTCCTATTCAGACTCCCATTGGAAAACCGAGAGGCAATTAACTGCACCAATTACCCATTAATTTCGTAGTAATTAGATGCCAATCGGAGGGTAATTAGGCTGAAATGACACGGCCCGTGAGATTCAAGTGACCTGTCGTGACCTCTCCTGACCTCTCATGACCTCTCATGACCTCTCCTGACCTCTCGCAAGACGAAGAGGAAGTATCGTGGGATATTTTTCATAGGTCGTTTGGAAGTAAATGTTTGAGTGAGTGTCTAAAGAAAGGGTGTAATATATTCTTAGCCTGTATTTCATTTTATTTTACTTGTAATTTGAAGTAAAAGTGGTTTAGAGTAAGGCTGAAATATAATTCAAACTTGTAGCTCACTGTACTTCACTTATGATTTGAAGTCAACGTGTTTTAAAGTAAAGCTGAAACATACTTTTTTAAAACTCACTCCATGTTTTGAAATAAGGGAGTAGTACTGAACGAGGTACCCACAAAAGCAACATGCTTTACAAAAACTCATTCCTTATTCCGAGAGGAGAAAGCGAGTGGTGTTTCCCAAAAGTGAATTTATAAGCGAGTCATTACGTTCTTTGTTTTTCCTTTGCAGGGACGAAAGAAAAGGGACTTTTTTGAAGAGAAAAAATGATAAATATTTTTTTTTCCTGTTTGCTGAAAAGAAAGAAAGGAACCATTGTTTAAAAAAAAAAAAAAACGAAAAAGTGAGCCTTGTTCGGTAAACAAACTGTACTTTAAGGCAAGGGAGACTCTCTTTCTCTCTCTCTCTCTCTCTCTCTCTCTCTCTCTCTCTCTCTATATATATATATATATATATATATATATATATATATATATATATATATATATATATATATATATATATATACTATATATATATACATATATATATATATATATATATATATATATATATATATATATATATATATATATGTATATATATATATAGTTATATATATATATATATATATATATATATATATATATATATATATATATATATAGATAGATAGATAGATAGATAGATAGATAGATAGATAGATATATATATGTATGTGTGTGTATGTCTATATATAACTGACCAATCCGGCACTTCCCGGGAAAACTACCCCCCCCTGTATATGTATTATATATATATATATATATATATTATAATATATTATATATATATATATATACATATATATATGTATGTATATATATTGGATAATTGGGATGATGGCAAAATTATTTTATAGTTTTTAAAATTAACATTTTCAATCATTACATAATTAATTATATAACTATGAATAATACCTAAGCAAATCGATTATTGTCCCCATTTTTATACCTGTCATTATCAGTCATTACCTCTCCTTACCTGTCATTTAGAAAGTGACAGTAAATGAAACTTTGAGTTATTTAGTCATTTTATTTAACTATTTGAAATATTGAAATAAATCACCTAAAATACTTATATTAATCATTCAAATGATTAGGATATTTCAC
>NC_087223.1:5107577-5132747 GCF_015104395.2 Macrobrachium nipponense
AGGCTGACAGACCAAGTAAGGAACATAAAGAAAAACAACTGGCTCTCCCGAAACAGAAAGAGAAGAACTGGAAAGGGAAATGTCACACGACAACGTATTACACGAAGACGAACTGAGAGACGATGCCACAGAAGACGACAGGGATGATGAGGTATCAAACAACGACACACGAAGAAACACCGACGAAGTAACAGAGAGGACGAATGGGTAGAAAAGATTAGACAGTGGATGGAGCCAGATACAGAGAGAACAAAGATCGCCCCTCCATGAAAGCCTACAACACCAAGAAATTAAGGGAGAAAACAAGTGAGGTCAATGAAATAATGGGCATAATACACACCACCAGTATCACAGAAAACAAATAACATGGCATATGCAGGAGCAAGATTAGTAGCAAAACCAACCCAACAGAAACCAAAACAGCAACCTCCTTGGAAAAGGCGCCTGGAAAAGCAAATCATGGTGATGAGATCTGACTTGAGTAAAGTGAAAGAGATGGCAGAAAAAAGGCTAAGAAGCAAGAAAACAAGGGAGAACTCAACGAGAAATACAAAGTAACAAGAGAGGGGACTAAACAACACAATAGATGATGTAAAACAGAGGCTTAAGGCCAAAGCACATAAGATCCAACGGTACATGAACAGGAATAAGGGATACCAACATAAAAAACTATTCGGCACCAACCAGAAAAGACTATACAGCCAACTAGGAGGGGAAGACAAACCACCAAGAAATTCCTGAGGCCGAACCAAGTAAGAGACTCTGGGAAAACATATGGAGCAATCCGGTATCACACAACAAATATGCAACATGGCTCCAGGAAGTCAACGAAGACGAAACAAAGGAGAATAAAACAAAGATTCACAGATATCACGACAGACACAGTCAACACCAACTAAAGAAAAATGCCAAACTGGAAAGCCCTAGGTCCGATGAAGTCCCATGGATACTGGCTCAAAAACTTCAAGGCCCTACACCCACGAATAGCAGAACAACTCCAGCATTGTATCTCAAATCACCATGCACCCAAATGGATGACCACAGGAAGAACATCCTTAGTACAAAAGCCAAGAGTAAGGGAAATATAGCCAGTAACTACAGGCCTATCACCTGCTTACCAATAATGTGGAAGTTACTAAACAGGTATCATCAGTGAAAGACTATACAACTACCTAGCAGAGACAAACACCATCCCCCACCAACAGAAAGGCTGCAGAAGGATGTGTAGAGGAAGTATAGGGGCACAAAAGACCAGCTACTGATAGACAAAATGGTAATGAAGAACAGTAGGAGAAGGAAAACCAACCTAAGCATGGCATGGATAGACTATAAGAAAGCCTTCGGACATGATACCACACACATGGCTAATAGAATGCCTGAAAATATATGGGGCAGAGGAAAAAACACCATCAGCTTCCTACAATACAATGCGCAACTGGAATACAATACTTACAAGCTCTGGAATAAGACTAGACGAGGTTAATATCAGGAGAGGGATCTTCCAGGGAGACTCACTGTCCCCACTACTCTTCGTAGTAGCCATGATTCCCATGACAAAAGTAGCTACAGAAGATGGATGCCGGGTACCAACTCAAGAAAAGAGGCAACAGAATCAACCATCTGATGTTCATGGACGACATCAAACTGTATGGTAAGAGCATCAAGGAAATAGATACCATAATCCAGACTGTAAGGATTGTATCTGGGGATATCAGGATGGAGTTTGGAATAGAAAAATGCGCCTTAGTCAACATACAAAAGGCAAAGTAACAAGGGACTGAAGGGATAAAGCTACCAGATGGGAGCAACATCAAACACATAGATGAGACGGGATACAAATACCTGGGGAATAATGGAAGGAGGGGATATAAAACACCAAGAGATGAAGGACACGATCAGGAAAGAATATATGCAGAGACTCAAGGCGATACTCAAGTCAAAACTCAACGCCGGAAATATGATAAAAGCCATAAACACATGGGCAGTGCCCGTAATCAGATACAGAGCAGGAATAGTGGAATGGACGAAGGCAGAACTCCGCAGCATAGACCAGAAAACTAGGAAACATATGACAATACACAAAGCACTACACCCAAGAGCAAATACGGACAGACTATACATAACACGAAAGGAAGGAGGGCGAGGACTACTAAATATAGAGGACTGCGTCAACATCGAGAACAGACCACTGGGGAAATATCTGAAAACCAGTGAAGACGAGTGGCTAAAGAGTGCATGGAAGAAGGGACTAATAAAAGTAGACGAAGACCAACAAATATACAGACAGGAGAATGACAAGCAGAAACAGAGGAATGGCATAACAAACCAATGCACGGACAATACATGAGACAGACTAAAGAACTAGCCAGCGATGACACATGGCAATGGTTACAGAGGAGAGAGCTCAAGAAGGAAACTGAAGGAATGATAACAGCAGCACAAGATCAGGCCCTAAGAACCAGATATGTTCAAAGAACGATAGACGGAAATAACATCTCTCCCATATGTAGGAAATGCAATACGAAAAATGAAACCATAAACCACATAGCAAGCGAATGTCCGGCACTTGCACAGAACCAGTACAAAAAGAGGCATGATTCAGTGGCAAAAGCCTTCCACTGGAGCCTGTGCAAGAAACATCAGCTACCTTGCAGTAATAAGTGGTACGAGCACCAACCTGAAGGAGTGATAGAAAACCATCAGGCAAAGATCCTCTGGGACTATGGTATCAGAACAGATAGGGTGATACATGCAAATAGAGCAGACGTGACGTTGATTGACAAAATCAAGAAGAAAGTATCACTCATTGATGACACAATACCATGGGACACCAGAGTTGAAGAGAAAAAGAGGGAAAAAATGGATAAGTATCAAGACCTGAAAATAGAAATAAGAAGGATATGGGATATGCCAGTGGAAATTGAACCCATAATCATAGGAACACTAGGCACGATCCCAAGATCCCTGAAAAGGATTCTAGAAAAACTAGAGGCTGAAGTAGCTCCAGGACTCATGCAGAAGAGTGTGATCCTAGAAACGGCGCACATAGTAAGAAGAGTGATGGACTCCTAAGGAGGCAGGATGCAACCCGGAACCCCACACTATAAACACCACCCAGTCGAATTGGAGGACTGTGATAGAGAGATAATAATAATAGTAATAATAATAATAATAATAATAATAGCACAGTCTTTAAGCCTATTTTTGTTATTAAGAGAGAGAGAGAGAGAGAGAGAAATCACAGTTATTCCCAATAACACCACGCAAATATCCCACAATAACAATTCAATAACTTAATAACCGGCTCTCTATGACTGACATATACCCACCTCTCAATAATCATTTCTCGTTTATCAAATATGAACATAAACCTATCGTAGAGGGTTCTGCCACAGCTAACCTTCCAACCGACCCCACCCCCCACACCATCAACGCCCCCTACGATAATTGAGTGTATTTCCCCACTTCAAAAGGAGAGCTTTATTGAATGAAGGGGAGGGAAAAATGGATTGGGATTTTTTTTTTAGTATTGTTTTTATTATTTATTTTCAAAATGCAATTGTAGTGTGTGTTATGTCGTATATAAAGAACTGTTTATTAAGATATTGGATAAAACTGGTTTTTGAAATATTTATTTTAATCAGAATATTTTAAAATGTTCTTTATTAGACTATGTATATTAAATAAAATATAATAAACAGTTTACGATACCTATATATTAGATAAAATATTTTTTAAATTGTATATTAAAATATATAATGAATATAATATCAAAAAGCTGCTGATAAGAATATATATTATATATATATATATATATATATATATATATATTATATATATATATATTAACAACAATTAAAAAGCTATTTATTAAAGTATATATCTCAATCGAAATATTGAAAAGCTGTTTGTTAAAATATATATATGCAAAATCAATTTAAATAAATATATTAAATATTCTATATAATAAATGAAATATAATAAATTCTATCTATTTGAAATGTGTAAATATATAGATAAAATAAACTTAAATAGAAAATAAAATCATTCTCCTTTGCTTAAAGAATATTAAAAATCATTAAAGTATTTTTTAGTAATATGATTCTTATTCTGTAAATATTTTGTTTATATTTCTTAATTTTTTACCTCAAGAAATCGGGTCAAAGGTCAAACAAAAATAAACAGACCGTTTTTGTTAAATTTATACTTAAAATCAGGCGATTAGCCAAAGGCCTTTAGTCTGGAAAATTTGTAGAAGCAATTTACTCGTATTTTTGTAGTTTATGTTTAAAGGCAAAGAAAGCATTTAGGTTTGTAGATTTTCCAAAATCAAGTTTTCTTTTATTGTGTAGCTGTTTATACGGCTAGAATTATGTACGAGCACTAACGCCAGTATATATACATATATATGTACGTGTGTATGTATATATATATATTATATATATATATATATATATATATATATATATATATATATCAGGACCGAAAGTGACGTTATCATTCGGGAATTGATAACATCACTGTTGGTCCTGATTTCGTTCCTGTCCGTTGGATGGTAGTTCGATCCCATGAGGGGACGAAATTATTATCAACTAAAAATTCCCCTTCGGTACATGTATGAAAAATATATCAATTCCGATGTAGACAGCGAACTAGATATTATGGACACATTTATGTAACTCGAATGATTTATATGAATCATTGTGATAGGATAATTATTATATATATATATATATATATATATATATAATATATATATATATATATATATATATATATATATATATATATAATATATATATATATATCTATTATATATATATATATATAATTATCATATATATATATATATATATATATATATATATATATATATATATCTCTATATATATATATATATATATATACTATATATATATATATATATACATATATATATATATATATATATTATATATATATATATATATATATATATATATATATCTATATATATATATATATATATAGTATATATATATATATATCTATATATATATATACTATCATATATTATACATAAACATTCATTTATATCTAAGTACATTACTCCCCATTACTCTAATACAATATAACAATTATCTACATAAACATCTAATTACGACAAATATGAACCCAAATTAAACCTTGAAAATAAATTGGGCTTAAATTCACAAACAGTCTAGAGCTCTTAGGTAACCATATGACGTCAGCCAGACAAATGACGCGTGCAAATTTTCGCAACAAACAGCCTTTAACGAACTAATTAGCTCGCCTGAACCGCTCAGTTTGATATATTTAGTCTCCTTGATGAGTTGCGGTCTCGTTGAGAGTCAAAAATCATATTAAAAAAGCTTCATTAACCAATATTAAATATGTTTTCGAATCTGGGTAAGGCAGAAGAAGCCTATCCTTATGATAGTTTTATGTTTTATGTTTTTCGTTTATATTTCAGAGACGAAGGGCTGCAGTTTTTAGCTTTAAAACACTCTCGCGCAGGTGTGTGGATGTAGTTAGACCTTACGGGAAATAGAATGATAATTAAGATTAATTGCTGCAATCAATACAGCTTTGGTTGGAGGAAAATAACAGATGTAGATCATCTTTCTCCTATCTTCTTTTATTAACAAACAATTTTGGCAACGATACACATTGTGAAGACTCTTCTACTATTACACTGCTGCTGTTATGATGCTGTGCTGCTTCAAAGCAGCATCTAAAGAGAGAGAGAGAGAGAGAGAGAGAGAGAGAGAGTCCAGGAACCTCGTCTTTGTACGATGCTGTTGGCATATCCATAGCAGCATCTAAACCAGCAGTTGAATATTACTCTGACAAATATTAGAGAGAGAGAGAGAGAGAGAGAGAAGATGATGGGTTTGAGAAACTCGAGATATTCAGAAGAAAACTCACCTTTTATGGTCAATTTTTCCCGGGGAGATCTTCAGAGAATTCAGCGCAGTCATACATATGAGGCTGTTTTACGAGACCTTTATCCAGCGTGAAGAATTTCCCTTTTCGTTTAGTCTGGAGAGAGAGAGAGAGAGAGAGAGAGAGAGAGAGAGAGAGAGAGAGAGAGAGAGAGAGATTCTGCCTTTGCTTACTGTATTGTTGCTTTAACTTTAGAGAGAGGTTGAAAGAGAAAGAGAGCTTCTTTCTTCGCTCATAATATTTTTGATGAGAGAGAGAGAGAGAGAGAGAGAGAGAGAGAGAGAGAGAGAGAGAGATTTCCTCTGTTCACATTATTGTTGCAGAGAGAGAGAGAGAGAGAGAGAGAGAGAGAGAGAGAGAGTGTGAGTGAAGGAGAGAGATTCTTCCTTGTCTACTGTGTTATTAATCTACCTTGAGAGAGAGAGAGAGAGAGAGAGAGAGAGAGAGAGAGGAGAGAGAGAGACTATCATCTCTAAACACATTGAAATTAAGAGTAAACAACTATTTACCTTCAACCCACCCTAATAATAATAATAATAATAATAATAATAATAATAATAATATTTAATAATAATATTTCCTTCCGAAATATAGGCTTAAAGATCATCCATTAGTTTACAAAAGTACCCAGAAATTGTTTACACGAGGAGCAATGTATTCTGTTCATTTACATATCAAATGTAACTTTCCACTGTTGAAAGCTCTAATAAATAAATGATTATCGTTCCAATAAATGCATTTTCAAATAGAATTTGAATTGTTCTAATAAAAGAATAATTGGGAAACGTTACCAAAAATGGACCTGTTACTTTGGAAAGTAATTTTTCACCATCAGGAATCATTTTGATACTGAACAAATTATTTGTCAGCAGCCTATTGTCTGGTTTCCTCAGGTACAAGGATGGGTGAAGATAAGACTTATAATTACCGCATTATACATAATTTTCATTGCATATTAAAGTGGATATGATGTAAAACATTATTCAAATGTCCCCAATAAAAATACAATTACAAACAGTTAAATTGAGAAAGCGAGTTTCAGCTATCAGGAATTACTTTCATAATGTTTAAACAATTCGTCAGCAGCCATCTGTGTGTTTTACCCAGGTACTAGGGTGGGGCGGTGCAGATGAGGAAAATAATAATCATTAATGTATGTTGAAAATAATATCAGATTTTGAAATTAATTATCGTAACTGATTTAGGATACAGCAAAGATGTCACATTGAAAAATGATTATATTGATGTCTAAAATTAGGATACAGGAAACGACAAGACATAGATGAAAATTATTGTATATTTTCGATTACTCGGGGAGTAAGCCTACAAGCTACTTTGTGGTTGATGTTGGGGGGTGGGGGGAATAGGAAAGGTTACTGGAAGAGCCTAAAAAGGTCTGAAAAAGGTGTTTCGCTTTGAGTTAAAGATTCTGGAATTTCAGGATAGGATATTTGTGATTTGTTTATTAGAATGAGAACGTAAAGAAATAAATAATGTGCAAGTTAAACGGTAAAGAACAGTTATTTCTAATGAGGTATTTACTTTAATTTTCGTTGGTGAAACAACGCCCTATTTGACCGTAGATTTTAGCACGTTTTAATTTACGATAATTTACTAATATAATCTTTACAAATTATGCTTGAGAGGTGAGGAAAATCTTGCACGCATCCCGAGTAAGCTGGAGGTCGGATCATTCCTTTTCTTATGTATAAGAAAAATAGATCTTGAAATCAAATATGCACAAGAAAAATTTCGAATATGTGCTTCCAACAGGATGAGATTTTGAAATTGGATGCTGTAACTGAGCCACAATACAGAAGATATATGTTGCAAATAAAGATATATGCAACGTATCGCCACAGGAGGGTAAAACAAAATGTCTGCACATTCAAAAAAAAATGTATTGCAGCAAAAAATTGCACTGAAAGAAAATTAAAATACGTAACCTGTCATGCTGGTGGAAGGTTGCTGCGTTAGAACACAGAAATAAAAGTAAACATTCCCGGACTTAAAAATCACGACAGAACAAAAATATATATTTAAAAAATAGGATTTGGAATACTGAAAAAAAATGAAACAAAAGAGTTAGTCGAAAGAGGCGGGAGATAGAAAAATATTTTATTGAATTCAACAGCAAATGGCATTAAACTGACGGTACAGATGCGTGCTGACTGTTTGACCTATACACAGGAAAAGTTCCTCTCTCTATCTCTCTCTCCCCCTCCAATATATATATATATATGTATATATATATATATATATATATATATATATATATATATTATATATATATATATATATATTATATATATAATATATATATTATATATATATTTATGTGTGTGTATGTACAATTTCACCACAGAACCTATCAACATAGATAGTTTGGCTCCAAAATGGATCAGGCTAAACGCACCATACTTTATCCCGCACTGCGTGATAATAGCAACGCATCATTAGGAGGAACAGCTGTTGCCAGAGTATATAAAAGAATTATGTAAATATCAAACTAATACAAGTATTTTAATTATTATTATCTGATATTTATCAAAAAAAAAACTAGCACAGGAAACAAATACAAACTAGATGTAAGCTGCGGACTTCAATAGAGATAAAAAAAAATCTGTATATTCGTCCAGAGTCGCTTTTTATACAGAACGGATTTCAAATCTGTTTTATTGAATTCCGCCAATGCTCTTGTTGTTACCGCTTCTGCCTCCGTTGTGGAATTTGGTTTTTCAGGTCTGATAGTTTATTGGCTATAGGAAAATTATCATTTTGTGTGTGTGTGTGTGTGTGTGTGTGTGTGTGTATGTATGTAACAGATATGACGAATTTGAATCATTTCTGTGGAAAGTCTCTCTCTCTCTCTCTCTCTCTCTCTCTCTCTCTCTCATGTTAATAATAGGAAACCAATAAAAAATAGCATAGGTCCCTTTAGGGACAATAGAGGTAACCTGGTGAACTCAGACTTGGAAAAAGCAGAGTTATTGAATAAGTTTTTGTACTAGTGCATTCACAATTGAAGACACTACCTCAATACCGGAACCTGCTATTAACTATGAAGGGGCAGAACCGTTGGAAGAGAACATTAAAAACAAAATAGACAAACTCAACAAGTTCAAATCTCCTGGCCCGAATGGGATTCATCCAAGACAAATTAAAGAACTAAAAGAGATAATAGTTCCTCACTTATATAAACTCGACAGAAAAAGTGCTGAACAAAGAAAAGCACCAAAAGGATGGAAACTAAGTAATGTGCCCCCAGTTTGCAAAAAAGGTCCAAGAGAAGAGCCGGGAAATTTTAGACCAATCTGCCTAACGTCGGTCGTTTGCAAGATTTTGAGTCCATAATTCCAGATCAAATTTTGGATCACACTGATAGAAACAACTTAATGTTAAACAGCCAACACGGTTTCATACAAAACAGATCCTGCCTATCAAACCTCTTGGAGATTTTTCATAACATGCTTGGTATTTACGACAGTAGTAGAGCAATAGATATACTCTACTTAGATTTCCAAAAGGCCTTTGACAAAGTTCCACACAAGAAACTAATGACAAAGGTTAGAGCTTTAGGAATTGTAGGAGAAACCGCGGACTGAATCGAAGACTGGCTAACATAAAGAAAACAGAGTCGTAATAAATGGTGAAGAATCAGATGGGCAAATGTAACAAGTGGAGTTCCTCAGATTTCTGTCCTTTGCCCTCTCTTGTTTTTTATTTACATTAATGACACTGATATAAGCTTAACTAGCAGGAGAGCCAAATTTGCAGATGACACCAAACTAGGTGTAAATGCAGCAGACACAGATGGAGTGGAAAGTTTAAGAAATGACCTAATGAGAATAGGAGAGAGGTAAAAAAAATAGCAAATGCCTTTTTAACGTGGATAAGTGTAAAGTGTTACAAAGTGGAACAAACAACCCTCATGCCAGCTACATGCTGCTTGGGAATGACATAATAAATAGTGTAGAACAAGAGGAGGACCTTGGAGTCATTATTACCAAGGACTTAAAATCCACAAAACAGTGCATAAAAGCTGAAAAGAAGGCACAGAAACTAGTCGGATACATAAAGAGGCAGTTCAAATACAGAAACAAGGAAACGGTGCTGCAGCTCTACGCATCACTAGTTAGACCTCACCTTGAATATGCAGTACAGTCTTGGTCACCAACACTAAGGAAAGACATAAATAGATTAGAAGGAGTACAAGCAAGAGCCACAAAGTTAATTCCACCCATCAGGCAAATAGGTTACCGAAGACGACTAGAGAGCCTGAACATGTATGGCTTAGAAACACGACGATTGCGAGGAACTAATAGAAACATTTAAAATACTGAAAGGCATAACAAAAGTAGACAGTAACCTATTTACGTTAAACGAAAACCAGACAAGAAATAATGGATGGAAACTAGAGCTGAAGAGATACAACATATCCCATTGTGGGAACTTCTTCACATACAAGATATGTGACACATGGAATAAACTGTCACCAGAAGTTGTAAACAGCAACATTGTGGAAGAGTTTAAAAGAAAGCTAGACAAAATCATTAGGAGGACACTGTGAATGAACAGTAAAACCTGCTCCTACAGATAAGTGAGCACACGATGTCTCCTCGGATGGACTAACAAGTCTTTGAGACATATTAATCCTTGTAACTCACTCTCTCTCTCATAATAGAGCAACAACGCTGTGGGCATTGGAAAATCTCTCTCTCTCTCTCTCTCTCTCTCTCTCTCTCTCTCTTCCCACCACCACCACATGCATACATGCAAAGCACAAAGGCGAGTCAAAGCACGTCAAAAGTGCTTTGCTCAAAAGCAAAGAGTGAGAGACTGCATGCACGGGTTTGTTTACTCAAAGGAAGTCTGGACGAAGATGGGGAAAAAAAGTATTGCACAACAAGAGGTTTGAAATGCTTGTGTCTGGTTTCAGACCACAGAGATACTAGATGGATGGAGAGAGAGAGAGAGAGAGAGAGGTGACTGTGTGTGTGGGGGTTTGGGGAGAAATTTGTGATTGAAAGATAGTATTATTATTATTATTATTATTATTATTATTATTATTAATTATTATATTATTATTATTATTATTATTGAAAAAGAAACCCACAAAATTCAATTTGTAACTTGTTTACTTCTATATCTTGGGAGTAGACCCTCTCTCAAACATGTCTTGTTGAAAAGGATTGCTGCATCAGCTCCATTAATTTGTATAGAGTCTTCTCTATTTTCCTTATTAATTTGATTTTCTCAATGTTGCTGAAACTGGCAAGCAAACGTGCCAAAGGGGATCGTCAAATCCAGTGTAGTCATATTGAATTGTCTTTATTGCTGCTATATACATATATTACTGCTACAAGTTCTCTCTCTCTCTCTTTCTCTCTCTCTCTCTCTCTCTCTCTCTCTCTCTCTCTCTCTGACGTTTCGCCCAGATCTGCCAGGGCATGGTCGCAGCGATGGTTGCTGGAGGACTGAATCTTAGTGTTGTTGTTGTTGTTGTTGTTGTTAAAGATTAAGCTGCCTTATGCCAGCACGAGCTCTTGCTCATAGAGCAGCCGTAGGTCATTTGAATTTTTGGATGTGGAAAGGTGATTTTTAAGGATATGAGGTGAGCCTTTATTTATGATTCTATGGGTTATGCAAGTGAAATGGTATGATTTGAAAAAGGAAAGGAGAGGTGAACAGGCAAGGTTACAAACCCCTTTAAACCCTAAGGTACCCATTAGTAGGAGATAAAGATCGATAGTAGCGAGTCCTGGCGAGTCAGAGATAGCCAGTAAGGAAAACGAAAAATTTGTAGTCGTAGAAAAACGGAAAAAAGCACATTAATCTATCGAGTTCAAGTACCATATTTCACTTAACGACAATAGAATAAAAAACGCCGATCGTTAGTAATAGAGATTCGGCGAGAGAAAAACGAAATATTATAAGTTTTAGAGAAAGCAAAAACAAAAGTAAACAACAGCTTAAGCGGTAGTTAGAGTGAAAGTTGAAATATTCGGGTCGTTAGACGTGAGGCGGCCGAAAAACGGAGGGGAAAGGAGGATTGTTTAGTAAAAGAAAAAGCAGTTAATGCATATAAAGCACTTTTCACGAAGGAGGTCATCTGGAACTGATCTATAGGTCCAACAGAACGTGGACGAGCTCAGAGAACAGTTGATGATCGTTCTATTGCAGAATTGGTAATTGCCTTTGAGGAGTTCTGAATCGAAATTCAGATTGGAGGAAATCATCTGGGAGGGAGATCTCAAAGTTGAGGGCTTCCTGGAAGATCTCTGTAAACAGTCGGTCGTTGAAAGTGTAATGCTTGTCGGATAGAGCTCTATGAATGAAGGCATTGAATTCGTCATAGGTCATCAGGAGCTTGTTTATCCCTTGTTCCCCTACGAAGCGGAATTCACTACCAGAGGCGACGGATTTGAGTTTTGCTTTGCCGGTCTGGACATCCATGTCTTTTTTAACTGGGAACTCCTCCGTTTTGTGTTCCCATTTCCTTGTGCAAAATGGGAGCTACAGCCGGTGTCTGGATTTCCATTTCTTCGATCGTGGCTTCTTCTTCCGTCTGAGTTCCTGCTTCAACACGAGCAGGAGTCGGCGTTGTCGGCGGTGCAAAAAGGCTGGGGGAGTAACCTGAGGGTTGGGGGAATTGACTGAGAGGTTGAGGGAATAACCTTAGGGGTCGGGGGGGTTGGAAGGGTTTGGGAATTGGAGGTTGGAGGAAGGAAAGGATGAGGGGTTTGGGATATAGTGACGAGGTTGGGGTTTTCTGCAGGGGAAGGTTGAATAGCTTGTGGTGGAGGTGGTCGATTAGTTCGTGGATCAATACGAGGTTCAAATGGTGGTCGTCTTGAGGGCGATGGTTGTCGTTCTCGAGGTCTTGCTGTCGGTGGGGAAATGACCTTCATCCTCCAGATTTTTCCAGTCTGACAGGGCACCCCTTGAACTGAATCTTAGTGTTGTTGTTGTTTAAGATTAAGCTGGCCTTGTTGCCAGCACGGGCTCTTGCTCACAGAGCAGCCCGTGGTGAGTCCTTCGCTATATATCATTGTCGTGCGGGCGCTCACGGATGCTCCTGCAGGACCCGGAGGGTGCACGACTTTTCATTGGCTGGCGGCCAGGCGTCGGAAATTCTCGAGGCACGTTGATCTTCTCAGGTGTGTTGCGTCACCTGGAGCCGGGTTTTCATTGGTTGCGACCGTGGTGACGTCACTCCTGGTATTGGTATTTCTACCAACCTCTTCGATATTGGTCCCGTCCTGGGCACTGGTGTTCTCGTCTGGAGGGGGGGGCTGGGTCTTCCTTACACAGGTGGGCAGCAGGAAGGGTTCCTGTGTCATATTAAGGAAGGGTTTTTGTTCAAGGATGAATAAAGCCTCAAGGAGGCGTAGGCGTCGCTGATCGGGGGCTCTTCCAATTATCTTTGTGTTTTTTACAATATCCTCACGCACGACGTGCTGTTGGTGGGCGGTGAGGTCGTGGTGTTATGGCACTGTTTCTGGGCGTGACAGGAGATCCTCTTAGACAGTCGTAACGTTGTCATAACCGATATAAACTCCAGGACATCCTTGGATAGGGCATGTGTACCGGTAGACGACGTTATTCTGCTTCAGGGGATTTCCTGCGGGCGGGGTAGGGTTATTTCTCATAATCAGGTCCCTTGTTTGCCTGTTCTTATAATAGATTATAAGAGAGAGCCTCTTCCCTTCCTCCACGGGGGTGACGTTCTCTTCTACAATCTTCTTAAGGCATCTCTCCTCTTCTTTGTATCCGTGGTGCATGAAGGACTTGTAGAAAATACGTATATCCTCGGAGGGGGGATTCTCTCTATTCTCTCCGTCCTCCATGTACCATTTGTTTAAGGCTGTTCTGATCTCCCGCCCTTGTTTGATCAGCTTGTTGGAGTAACCGTTGTTGATCATCATTTGTGAGGCTCGGTCCAGTTCTGCGTGGGTGTCCTACCGCTAACATCCCAAACATCTCTTGAGAATGGGCCACAGAAGGGCCTGAAAGTACTCGAGTGTGGAGTAAAACTAAATGTAAAAATACTTAGAAGTAAACAAGTTACAAATTGAATTTTGGGTTTCTTTTCAATCTCAGAAGAAAACTGAAAGAAGTTTTTGTTTGGTTCATTATTATTATTATTATTATTCTAAATACCTAACTGTGCGACAGACAGACAGACAGACAGACAGACAGACAGACAGGTTAGGCCACAATGGAACCGTTGTTCCCACTGTGCAACAATGCAGCATTGCTTCTGACATGTTGCGTAAGTTGATTGCTTTGAAAAATGTGGAAAATTAAAATGCATATTTCATACGACTCAGAATATTTTTTGCAAAAATTATGATCAAGTAATATAGACTAAATCATACGTTTGGAGTGACAGAATGTCATTTTTTTATGTTGTTAAATGTATTCTTTACATTTTTTTCATCTGCATCTCTTATTTATTTCCATATTTATTTCTCATCCTGTTTTTGAAACTATGCATTTGCTTGATTAAAGGATGAAACGTCTTTGTTTATGTCTTTTTAAAAGTCTTTCAGTTTCTAAATCGATTTGACAGTTTAAATTTCCAATCCTGTAAGCTAATTATGCACATGAATAAGTATCTATATACAGTACAAGCTAATATATACATGATTAAGCATCTGAATACATGCAAAATAATTTAAATTGCAATGTTAACGAATTATACATTTCGTGTACAATGTAACCAATGTAACAATCACATGACATCACCAGTTCCAATACTATTCTATTTAGAGTCAAAGGAAATGACGTCACAGATCCAATAATATTCTCTCGGGTGTCTCAAAGGTAATGACGTCACGATTCCAATAATATTTCCTCCAATGTCCCAGACGACATCAAATATATAAAAATAAAATGAGAAACTAGTCATTTCCCTTCTTTTTTTTCTGTCATCGTGAATATCGACAAATAGCGCGAAAAGGAATTAAAAAAAAAAAAAAGCGAAGTCTCCATCTTTTATCAGATCTTGACGAAAGCAACAGCTTTCACTAATGACATCTCAGACGAGGTCTTTTGTCCCACCGAGAATATTATAGTCTTCAGAATTCCTCGAGAGGCACGGCGATTCATTCCTGCTGCTTGGAATTCCAATCAGGCAGGATTCCCTACAAAAAATTCCTAGGAATCCGCAGATTAGAAGGTGAAAAAGTTATAAGACTGATTCATAAAAGCGCAGTCGGAGACTATTTAAGACTTTTTTGAAAGAACCGGGAGTTATGAATGGAATAAAAGAGCGTGTTTATAATTCCTTTAAGCTCGCCCCTTGAAATTTTTGTCTCGAATTTGAATTCATAGTTAAAAATGATCCTTTGGTGCGCGATTATGTTTTTATATCGGTTTATTGAAGTTATTTTTCGCGATGGAGATCCAATCATACCTCGTATTATCAACTTCGAAAGGATTTGTCGATGTTTTCGAACAGTTTATTTTCTCCTGCTGTTTTCGAAGCTCGTGTTCCAACAAATGTTTCGTTCCAATAATGTTTCGTAACCTTTCATTGAAGGCTGGAGATACTGTTTCGTTTTTTTTAGGATACTTGATTTTCTGTTTTGTTTTTTAACGTCCTTGTTCCAATAACATTTCAGACCATATGTTTGCTTATTTGAGAGAATAAGAACGGATAAATTTAATAAAAATGCAAACCTTTGGAGAAAGGGGAATTTAATAACTATAATTGCACGCCAAACCGTGCATTGAAATCTGCATGGTAAATCCGTGCAAATTGCACGTCTACTGAACGTTGATTGCATGCACGGTCTAGGTACTATATTAGGTCTGCCGAGCCATTAACCAAAAAAGAGCGACCTGCGTATGGCGTCACGCGAAAGAACGAGTGTTGCCATATATCCCATGTTGGTTGCCAGTTTCTTTTTATGTTCCTTATATTTTCACAAATAATAGTTAAACATCAAAATCCTTCAAAACATCAATAGACACAAACATTTAAACGACGCTAAACATTTAATGAAATAAAGAAAACAATTTTTTTTAATCTTCTAATTTTTATTATCATTTTTATTGCACGATTTACTCTCTTTTTTTTCATCTCGATTTTCTTGTTTAGGTATCTCATCCCAAAAGACACAAAATTTATATAAAAAAAAAAACAAAAAAAAAAATTAAACTACTTCACTGGGAAGATCAACACGTGAATATATGGATTTTGATACATCTCTCATAAAGCTTAATTGCAAAATAAAAAATTTCAGACGCCATATAGAGTTGACTCTTGTTAATCATATTGATCCAGAACCTTTAGTCACTTTGAATGTCAGTCATCTTTCGACCTAAATGAGAATTTCTTGTTTTTCTTTTTTTAACAATGAAGCCACCTACAAATATATCGCAAAGCTGCTTCTTCAAGTACATCAGATATTGACTTCGAATCATTTGGATAAGCTGAAAAACCGGCCATATCCTCTGGAGTGTTGTCTGTGTTGGTGTTCTCAAATTCTAGATCCAAGTCTATATTTTATATTATGTTGCTGGTTATGCAAATATCTAATGCAAGCTTTGGCTTTGCTTGATGCATTTCATCGGCACCAACTCAGCTGATAAGCAATCGTTATTTTTCATTCTTTTTATCTACGTTTGTTTTATCTCATGAGTGACAGGATACAGATCATTGCAATGCTAATTTTACAAAGAAGAGTTTTCTGGTTACCTAAATCAGTTCCATAAGCATTCCTTGATTTTACATCTCATGCTCTGAGTTCAAGAGATCAAAGCAGTCATTTGTCATAGAGATGAATTCCACAGTAACCTTCCAGATACCGCTTCCCAACAGCCAGGCCCCTCTCACATAAATATTCAGTAGACTTAGTATATTTCAAACGCTGAAGTGCAGCTTTTTCTAGTATATACGAATTCCACTAATCTTGTGAGCTACATAGACCATATTCTGTGCGTGTCTTACTTAGCATTTCCCTCCTACAAGAATCAGAAAACAGTATTCAATCCTCAAAATAAAACCCCTTAGTCATGAAATACGAATATTTTCCTATTACGGCATTTTTTTTTTTTGAAACTTGCTTTAATTTTATTGGGTCTCTCCCAAAAACCTTCCGAGTGCCTCAGTGGCGTGGTTGGTATGGTGTTGGCGTCCCACCTCGGTGGTCGCGGGTTCGATTCTCGGCCATTCCATTGAGGAGTGAGAGATGTGTATTTCTGGTGATAGAAGTTCACGAATCTCGACGTGGTTCGGAAGTCACCTAAAGCCGTTGGTCCCGTTGCTGAATAACCACTGGTTCCATGCAACGTAAAAACACCAGACAAACAAACCAAAAGTCTGCACCATAATTTACGATTGTTCGGCACTAAATCAAGAACATAATATGCAGTTACAGGGAAGCCTGGATTTTCTACTTCCATAGTCGTTCCTATCACCATCTCATGAACACATGATTTGTCAAAATCATAAACGTTGGGTTGTCTCCATTTAGCAGTCAGACCCCCAGCATGATAATCCGAACCTTTATATAAACCTTTATCATAATTCCCGTGTTTTGCGGTTTTTATTTCACCAAAAGATATCACGGCTAGCCTTTCTTCTGCAGTGAAAGTTTCAGCTTTCTTTTCGTTAATGGCAAAACTTATGTCTATATACCTGACTCACAAGGAATAGAAAAAAATAAATAAAAAAAGGTCTTTCGCGTGACTTCATGTCCCCTACTGCTAGCCGTGAATGCACGAACATTCGTGCTAGACTATGCACGCATGTCGAATAGCTACTGCACGTCCATTACATGTCCACTGCATGACAATTACCCGAGCATTGCACGTCCATTACACGACCATTGCATGAGCATTGCTCTTACATTGCACGTCCTTTGTACGTACATTACACGTCCTTTGCACGTCCATTCCACGATAAAAAAAATGTCCCCAACTCCCGGGCAAAATAATAACTGCGAGGACACATTGACAGGATTCCTATTCAGACACCCATTGGAAAACCGAGAGGCAATTAACTGCACCAATTACCCATTAATTTCGTAGTAATTAGATGCCAATCGGAGGGTAATTAGGCTGAAATGACACGGCCCGTGAGATTCAAGTGACCTGCCGTGACCTCTCCTGACCTCTCCTGACCTCTCGCAAGACGAAGAGGAAGTATCGTGGGATAGTTTCCATAGGTCGTTTGGAAGGTAAATGTTTGAGTGAGTGTCTAAAGAAAGGGTGTAATATATTCTTAGCCTGTATTTCGTTATATTTTACTTGTAATTTGAAGTAAAAGTGGTTTAGAGTAAGGCTGAAATATAATTCAAACTTGTATCTCACTGTACTTCACTTATAATTTGAAGTCAACATGTTCTAAAGTAAAGCTGAAACATACTTTTTTAAAAATTCACTCCATGTTTTGAAATAAGGGAGTAGTACTGAACGAGGTACCCACAAAAGCAACATGCTTTACAAAAACTCATTCCTTATTCCGAGAGGAGAAAGCGAGTGGTGTTTCCCAAAAGTGAATTTATAAGCGAGTCATTACGTTCTTTGTTTTTCCTTTGCAGGGACGAAAGAAAAGGGACCTTTTTGAAGAAAAAAAGATAAATTTTTTTTTTCCTGTTTGCTGAAAAGAAAGAAAGGAACCATTGTTTTGAAACGAAAAAGTGAGACTTGTTTGGTAAACAAACTGTACTCTAAGGCAAGGGAGACTCTCTCTCTCTCTCTCTCTCTCTCTCTCTCTCTCTCTCTCTCTCTATAATATATATATATATATATATATATATATATATATATATATATATATATATATATATATATAGTTATTATATATATATATATAGTTATATATATATATATATATATATATATATATATATATATATATATATATATATCTATCTATATATATATATATATATATATACTATATATATATATATATATATATATATATATATATATATATATATATATATATATATATATATATATATATATATATATATATATATATATATATATATATATATATATATATATATATATATATATATGTGTGTGCGTGTGTGTGTGTGTATTGTCACTTTGTTGTGATATTTTTTTCTTAGTTATTTTATTATTCTAGTTTTTGATATGTATATGATCTGTATTATTATCCATTTAAGTTTGTTTTCCTCCTCCTCGGTGGTTTGTCTGTTTGGTAATTGCCATTAATGACAATTCTGTCTTTTCATATATTTGTGAGCGAGTGGTGCTGTCACCGTGGCTGTGTCGGAGATTGTTTCGACTGAAGGTGTCAGGGTTTGAATCTCTGAGCCTTATTACTCCTGGTGACTGCTGGATTTGCTACGTATCGCCTGCTTGGATATATGATTATTCTTGAAGGATTTACGCTTCATACTGCCTCACCTCGGCTCAGAATGTCGAGGGGCTCTCGCTTAGCCAAGGTATAAGTGATTAATATTTTTGGAATGTTCAGGCGATCTTTGTGATGCCCTTGGCTCTGGTTTGATTTGGACGTCCCGGGTTTTCTGGAGGATCATCCTCGAGGACGTAGGATCGCTGATGTGTGGATCCTGTGAAGTACCACAAATATATATATATACAAGTAATTATAAAAGATCACGGTTATAACTCCAGTGTTACGGAGGACAGAAATACATATATGTAATTAAGGAGATCACGGCAACAGCTCCAGTGTTTCAGAGGAGGGAAACCACCGTTAGGGTTTAGTTTGTAATTGATAGGTTATTCTTGCTTTCCGTATGCCTTCTCCTGTCTGAACCCCCTTCTCCTTTTGGATGTATCCTTGCTTTACTATCTTAATTGGGTAAGTGTGTTGTTTTAAATTAAATTTCTTGGTGGGGGATTGAGATTTTCATTATTATATGTACTGTGAGGTTCAGGAATAACTTTTGCTTTGTGTTTGTTTTTTTGTATTAATTTTAAATGTTTTTTGTGGTGTTTTTCGTTTTCCCCCATGAATTAATTTTTTTGCACTCTTGATATTATTTGAGAGCTATTCCACTGATTGTGGACTTAGCTTGTGGTTGTGAACAGAGTTTGGTAAGAAAGGAATTTAATTTTTAGTAACGGCAGAAAAGGATTGTTACAATATATATATATATATATATATATATATGATATCTATCTATTATATATACTATATATATATATATATATATATTGGTATATGTTATTGTAATTACATATTAACATATACAGAGAAGAATGTGTATGACTGTACTCAACAACAAAATTATAATTGGGATGATGGCAAAATTATTTTATAGTTTTTAAAATTCATTTTCAATCATCACATAATTATATAACTATGAATAATACCTAAGCAAATCGATTATTTTCCCCATTTTTATATCTATCATTATCAGTCATTACCTTTCCTTACCTGTCATTTAGAGGGACAGAAAGTGACAGGTAAATGAAACTTTGAGTTATTTAGTCATTTTATTTAACTATTTGAAATATTGAAATAAATCACCTAAAGTACTTATATTAATCATTCAAATGATTTTAGAATATTTCAAACTGATTTGATTTGATTATTTAGATTATTTAAAATACTTTTTTAGATAATTAAAATCATTATTTAGATTATTTAAAACACTTTTTTAGATTATTTAAAATAATGAATAAATAATTTAGAATAATTAAGTAAATTATCTAAAATTAACATATTTATTTAAAATAAGTATATAAATCATTTAAGATAATCATATTTATTTAAATTATTTATCTAAATTATTTAAATAAGTCATCTAAATTATATAAATAACTTATTTCAATTATTGAAATTAATTATTTGTATTATTTAAACTATTTTTTATAATTATTTATATAAGTAATTTAATTATTTTTATTAGTTTTTAGATTATTTAAATTAAATACCTAGATTATTTAAATGAATTATTTCAATTACTCAAATGGGTTTATAATTTAATTCGCCCTGAACTCATAATTATTCAATCAAAAGAAGCCTTAGACAGATTTTAGTTATCAGAAGAGAGAGAGAGAGAGAGAGACAAAAACAGTGAAAGATAAAGGACCTTACAGACCTTACAGACCTTACATCTTGTTCGGGTTGCCCAGGTCCCTCAGTGTGAGGCACTCTAATGTCTACAGAGAGTTGCTAGTACATCTTACCGGTATATTTTGCATCTTCCAATCTTGGATGGTCTGGGATGCAGTTTAGATATTTGTCGAGCTTATTCTTAAACACATCTACGCTCACTCCTGATATATTCCTCAGATGAGCTGGCTACGCATTGAATAGACGCTGCATTATCGATGCTGGTGCGTAGTGGATTAATGTCCTGTGTGCTTTCCTTATTTTTCCTGTATAGTTTTGGGCACTATTAATCTACCTCTGCTTGCTCTTTCTGATATTTTTAGTTCCATGATATTTTCTGCTATTCCTTCTATCTGTTTCCAGGCCTGAATTATCATGTAGCGTTTTTTCTCTTCTCCTTTCTAGACTATATAATTTTAAGAATTGTAGTCTTTCCAGTAGTCTAGGTCCTTAACTTCTTCTATTCTAGCTGTAAAGGACCTTTGTACACTCTCTATTTGTGCAATATCCTTTTGATAGTGTGGGTACCATATCATATTGCAATATTCAAGTGGACTACGAACATATGTTTTATAAAGCATAATCATGTGTTCAGCTTTTCTTGTTTTGAAGTGCCGTAACAACATTCCCATTTTTGCTTTACAATTTTGCCCAACAGAGTTGCTATTTGTTTCATTGCATAAACATGTTCCTATTCATCATCACACCAAGGTCTTTAACTGCTTCCTTATTTGTGATGGTCTCATTATTAGGTCCCTTATATGCATATAGCTTTCTTTCTCTGTCTCCATAATTTATTGATTCAAATTTATCAGAGTTAAATACATCCTATTTACCTCTGCCCCAATCATATACTTTGTTAAGGTCTCTTTGTAGAGCGTTCCTATCTTCATCACAAGTAATTTCTCTACTTATTCTTGTGTCATCTGCGAAACTACTCACTACCGAATCCTTAACATTATTGTCTATGTCTTCAATCATAATAACAAACAGTATTGCAGCTAACACCGTACCTTGCGGCACACCGGATATTACCTTGGCTTCATCCGATTTCTCGTCGTTTGCAATAACTATCTGTTTTCTGTTGTGTAAAAATTCTTTTAACCATCTTCCTACTTTATCCACGATATTGTGTTTTCTAATTTTCTTCGCTAATATATTATGGTCTACTTTATCAAAAGCTTTTGCAAAGTCTAAATAAAACCACATCTGTTTCATTTTCCGCTTTTCATATTTTTGAATATGTTCTCACGGTGGACTAACAGTTGGGTTTGTGTACTTTTTCCGGGTACGAAACCATGTTGTCCTTTATTAAACAAATTATTTTTTATTAAATGTTTCATAATATTTTCTTCATTACCCTTTCATACACTTTCATAATATGTGATGTTAGACTCACAGGCCTATAATTACTTGCCTCTAGTCTTGATCCACTTTTGAAAGTAGGGGTAATATATGCTAATTTGTGCTCATCATAAATCTGGCCTGTATCTACACTTTGTCTTAATAATATTGCAAGTGGCTTTTGCGATAGAATGAACTACTTTCTTTAACAAAATAGCAGAAATTTCCATCAGGCCCTGCAGCAGCTCCATTTTTAATTTCATTAATAGCCTGCACAATATCAGCTTCATTAATATCTATGTCAGCTAAATATTCACTATTTTCATCCCTTACTTCTATATCATTATCTTCATTATCTATTCTAGGGGTGAATTCTCTCTTATATCGTTCTGCCAGTATGTTGCAAATTTCCTTTTTTTGCATTCGTTAATCTCCCTTCAATTCTCAGAGGGCCTATTTCTATTCTTCTTTTATTCATCTTCTTCGCATATGAGTATAATAGTTTGGGGTTTTGCTTGATATTTAATAGGGTTTTTTCTTCCAAGTCCCGTTTTTCATTTTCTTTTGATTGTATAATCTTTTGTTCTGCATTTTCTATCTTACTTTTTAGTTCTATAACTTTCCATGCATTTTTTTCTTTTGCAAGACCTTTTTTCCACTTTCTGATTTTCTGGAACAAGATCCTTCTGTCTCTTGGTATGTGATGAATGATGTTTACTTTTCTTCTTCGGTATATATTTTTTCCACTATTTTCTCCAATATTTTATATAATATCTCCGTATTTACCCTTTATGTCATCACTTACGAAAATGTTATCCCAATCTTTGTTTAATTCTTCATTAATTTCTGACCATTTTATATTTTTACTGTAGAAGTTGTATTTTCCATATCCTTCCCACTTTTTCATTTCTTGCTTATCTCTATTTTCACTTGCTTTGGAATGAAACTGTTAATTCTATGACATTATGGTCTGAAAATACTCGCATTATAAACTATTATTTCTTTAACATAATTCATCTCGTTCACAAATACTAGGTCTAAAGTATTTTCCTTTCTTGTTGGCAGGTGATTTATTTGTTGAATGTTGTATTCTAGTAGCATATCTAATAGCTTTTCAAATTGCCTTTTATCTTCTGCACTACTATTACTCTCTATATGTATAAGTACAACCACAATCTCCTATTCGTTCTTTCCATTCTACGAAAGGAAAGTTTGAAGTCACCAGATAGGAGAATAGTCCAGTCCTTGTGATTTCTACATATATCATCCAATTTTTCAATTATTAAGTCAAACTCTTTAGTATTAGGATGGTCTATATATTACTATGTTCATCAATTTTTCAGATTCAAATTCTACCGCTATTAGTTCACATTCTGAGTTACTATATTTCTCATATATTTTTCCTTGTTTTTTGTCTTTCCCATATATTGCGGTTCCCCCTTGATTCCTATTTTTTCTATCTGATCTATAAGTTTGGAAGCCTTTTATTTGATCATCATTCCAGTCTCTTGGGAATACCAGGTTTCACTTTATATTCATTATATCTATTTTCTTTTCATTTTGGGTTAGTTCTTCTAAGTACTCTATTTTTCTTTTTGAGTTACTCGTAACTAAACCCTGCGCATTCATCACTATGATGGTTTGCGTGTTTTCTCCTTCATTTAATACTGGTAGTAATAAGGATTTTCCCATGTCTCTTTCCTGTTCTGGTATGTTGTTCTTTTTTTCATTTCCAGAAATTCTGACATTAAAAAATCCAACTTTTCCATAATATTTGATCTTCCTTCATCATAATTATTCATTTTGTGTCTGAATCTGCAATTTTCTCCGTTTCTGCAATATCCTCTTGCATAATAAATACAGTTATTATCTCTTGAGTAGAATTTCGGAGCTGATGCTTTGAAATTTTTTGCTGACACCTCTGCATATCTCATTGGTGGTTTGCTTTTCTCTTTTACCTGATATTCTTGATTTCTCTCTTTATTGTTTCTTTCTTATTTTGGATTTTATTACTTGGTTGGTTATTTATTTGATTATGATTCATGGCTACAGGGTGCATATATTTGCATTTTTGTCGAACTTACATCCTTTTCCTTCTTTTAGGTTTTTACATATTTTTGGATGCAGATCTCTGCAATCATCCCCATATCCATCTAAGTATGCACATTTACCATATATTTCATAGTTTTGACATATCTTAGGATGTTTGTAGTAACATCTTTCTCCAAATCTGCAATTCCCTCTTTTCAAAAGGTTGCAGATTTTGTTTTCTTTCTTGTCTATTTTTCCTCTTTCCCGTCATTGTATAGATCTGGGTAGAGCCTCTTCGGGATTTGCTTTTCTGTTGTCATATCGTAATTTATTTCTTCGTAGGTATGCTGCTTATTGCCTCATATGTAGTATCAATGAGTATCTCTGCATCCATACTTTATCTTGTTCTTTTGTTTTTTTCCTTATTTTTTTCTGTCAATTTTCTTTCATTTTTGTTTACTTCTCTTCCGTTTTCCTCTTCTTCTTTTTCTTCTTCTTCTTCCTCTTCCTCTTCTTCTTCATCCTCAACTATTTGTACATTCAATCTTGATTTAATAACATTGTCTATCCATGATAGACATGTTGAACAAAAAATTCTTGAATCTTTTCTCAAATCTTGTATTACCTCAGCACACTGTGGATGGGTCGGAATGTTGCATGCAGCACATTTTCTGATTAGGTTTTGTGGATTGACTATGCTATACCAAACCTTACACAGTTTGCATGCTTTTGGCATTCTTTTTCCTAATGCATCAATTAGGATATTTCAC
>NC_087223.1:5133247-5200747 GCF_015104395.2 Macrobrachium nipponense
TAATATCCGGTGTGCCACAAAGGTACGGTGTTAGCTGCAATACGGTTTGTTATTATGATTGAAGACTAGACCAGTAATGTTAAGGATTCGGTAGTGAGTAGTTTCGCTGATGACACAAGAATAAGTAGAGAAATACTTGTGATGAAGATAGGAACGCTCTACAAAGAGACTTTAACAAAGTATATGATTGAGCAGAGGTAAATAGGATGGTATTTAACTCTGATAAATTTTGAATCAATAAATTATGGAGACAGAGAAGGAAAGCTATATGCATATAGGGGTACCCTAATATGAGACAATCACAAATAAGGAAGCAGTTAAAGACCTTGGTGTGATAATGAATAGGAACATGTTATGCAATGATCAAATAGCAATTCTTTTGGCAAAATGTAAAGCAAAAATGGGAATGTTGTTACGGTTATCAGAGAGAGACCTTACCTTACAGACCTTACAGTTCGTTCGGGTTGCCCCAGGTCCCTCAGTGTGAGGCACCTCTAATGTCTACCAGAGAGTTGCTAGTACATCTTCCGGTATATTTTGCATCTTCCAATCTTGGATGGTTTGGGATGCAGCTTTAGATATTTGTCGAGCTTATTCTAAACACATTTACGCTCACTCCATGATATATTCCTCAGATGAGCTGGCAACGCATTGAATATACGCTGCATTATCGATGCTGGTGCGTAGTGGATTAATGTCCTGTGTGCTTTCCTTATTTTTCCTGGTATAGTTTTGGGCACTATTAATCTACCTCTGCTTGCTCTTTCTGATATTTTTAGTTCCATGATGTTTTCTGCTATTTTCTCTATCGTTTCCATGCCTGAATTATCATGTAGCGTTCTCTTCTCCTTTCTAGACTATATAATTTAAGGATTGTAGTCTTTCCCCAGTAGTCAAGGTCCTTAACTTCTTCTATTCTAGCTGTAAAGGACCTTTGTAACACCTCTATTTGTGCAATATCCTTTTGATAGTGTGGGGTACCATATCATATTGCAATATTCAAGTGGACTACGAACATATGTTTTATAAAGCATAATCATGTGTTCAGCTTTTCTTGTTTTGAAGTGCCGTAACAACATTCCCATTTTCGCTTTACATTTTGCCAATAAGATTGCTATTTGATCATTGCATAACATGTTCCTATTCATCATCACACCAAGGTCTTTAACTGCTTCCTTATTTGTGATTGTCTCATTATTAGGTCCCCTATATGCATATAGCTTTCCTTCTCTGTCTCCATAATTTATTGATTCAAATTTATCAGAGTTAAATACCATCCTATTTACCTCTGCCCAATCATATCTTTTGTTAAGGTCTCTTTGTAGAGCGTTCCTATCTTCATCACAAGTAATTTCTCTACTTATTCTTGTGTCATCAGCGAAACTACTCACTACCGAATCCTTAACATTACTGTCTATGTCTTCAATCATAATAACAAACAGTATTGCAGCTAACACCGTACCTTGTGGCACACCGGATATTACCTTGGCTTCGTCCGATTTCTCATCTTCCTATTTTATCCACGATATTGTGTTTTCTAATTTTCTTCGCTAATATATTATGGTCTACCTTGTCAAAAGCTTTTGCAAAGTCTATATAAACCACATCTGTTTCATTTCCGCTTTTCATATTTTTGAATATGTTCTCACGGTGGACTAACAGTTGGGTTTGTGTACTTTTTCCGGGTACGAAACCATGTTGACCTATATTAAACAAATCATTTTTTATTAAATGTTTCATAATATTATTCTTCATTACCCTTTCATACACTTCATAATAGTGATGTTAGACTCACAGGCCTATAATTACTTGCCTCTAGTCTTGATTCCACTTTTGAAAGTAGGGGTAATATATGCAATGTGCTCATCATAAATCTTGCCTGTATCTACACTTTTGTCTTAATAATACTGCAAGTGGGCTTTGCATAGAATAAACTACTTTTCTTTAATAAAATAGCAGAATTCCATCAGGCCTGCTGCAGCTCCATTTTAAATTTCATTAATAGCCTGCACAATATCAGCTTCATTAATATCTATGTCAGCTAAATATTTCACTATTTTCGTCCCTTACTTCTATATCATTATCTTCATTATCTATTCTAGGGGTGAATTCTCTCTTATATCGTTCTGCCAGTATGTTGCAAATTTCCTTTTTTTCATCGTTAATCTCCCTTCAGTTTCTTAGAGGGCCTATTTTCTATTCTTCTTTTATTCATCTTTTTTGTGTATGAGTATAATAGTTTTGGGGTTTTGCTTGATATTTATTAGGGTTTTTTCTTCCAAGTCCCGTTTTCATTTTCTTTTGATGTATAACTTTTGTCTGCATTTTTTATCTTACTCTTTAGTTCTATAACTTTCCATGCATTTTTTTCTTTGCAAGACCTTTTTCCACTTTCTGATTTTCTGGAACAAGATCCTTCTGTCTCTTGTATGCATGACTGATGTTTACTTTTCTTCTTCGGTATATATTTATCCACTATTTTCTCAATATTTTATATAATATCTCCGTATTTTACCCTTATGTCATCACTTACGAAAATGTTATCCCAATCTTTGTTTGAATTTTTCATTATTTCTGACCATTTTATATTTTTACTGTAGAAGTTGTATTTTCCATATCCTTCCACTTTTTTCCATTTCTTGCTTATCTCTGTTTTGTTCACTTGCTTTGTGGAAATGGACTGTTAATTCTATGACTTATTGTGGTCTGAAATACTCGCAATTATAAACTATTATTTCTTTAACATAATTCAATCTCGTTCACAAATACTAGGTCTAAAGTATTTTCCTTTCTTGTTGGCAGGTGATTTATTTGTCGAATGAGAGAGAGAGAGAGAGAGAGAGAGAGAGAGAGAGAGAGAGAGAGAGAGAGAGAGAGAGAGAGAGTCCGGTAACCTCGTCTTTGTACGATGCTGTTGGCATATCCATAGCAGCATCTAAACCAGCAGTTGAATATTACTCTCTTTGACAAAAGAGAGAGAGAGAAAGAGAGAGAGAGAGAGAGAGAGAGAGAGAGAGAGAGAGAGAGAGAGAGAGAGAGTCCGGGAACCTCGTCTTTGTACGATGTTGTTGGCATATCCATAGCAGCATCTAAACCAGCAGTTGAATATTATTCTCTTTGACAAAAGAGAGAGAGAGAGAGAGAGAGAGAGAGAGAGAGAGAGAGAGATGGGGCAGGGAAGAGAAATCTTTCTCGAGATTTTCAGAAGAAAACTCACCTTTTATGGTCAATTTTTCCCGGGGAGATCATCAGAGAATTCAGCGCAGTCATACATATGAGGCTATTTTACGAGACCGTTATGCAGCGTGAAGAATTTCCCTTTTCGTTTAGTCTTGAGAGAGAGAGAGAGAGAGAGAGGAGAGAGAGAGAGAGAGAGAGAGAGAGAGAGAGAGAGAGAGAGAGAGAGAGAGAGAGAGATAGAGAGATTCTGCGTTTGCCTACTGTATTGTTGCTTTAACTTTAGAGAGAGGTTGAAAGAGAAAGAGAGCTTCTTTCTTCGCTCATAATATTTTTGATGTATCGAGAGAGAGAGAGAGAGAGAGAGAGAGAGAGAGAGAGAGAGGGAGAGATAGAGAGAAAGAGAGAGAGAGTGAGTGAGAGAGAGGGATTCTTCCTTGTCTACGGTGTTGTTGATCTACCTTGAGAGAGGAGAGAGAGAGAGAGAGAGAGAGAGAGAGAGAGAGAGAGAGGGACTATCATCTCTAAACACATTGAAATTAAGAGTAAACAACTATTTACCTTCAACCCACCCTAATAATAAAATAATAATAATAATAATAATAATAATAATAATAATAATAATAATAATAATAATTATAATAATAATAATAATAATAATAATAATAATAATAATAATATTTCCTTCCGAAATATAGGCTTAAAGAGCATCCCTTAGTTTACAAAGTACCCAGAAATTCATTTGTAAACAGACATCTACCTAAATTGTTTACACGAGGAGCAATGTATTCTGTTCATTTACATATCAAATGTAACTTTCCACTGTTGAAAGCTCTAATAAATAATTGATTATCGTTCCAATAAATGCATTTTAAAATAGAATTTGAATTGTTCTAATAAAAGAATAATTGGGAAACGTTACCAAAAATGGTCCTGTTACTTTGGAAAGTAATTTTTCACCATCAGGAATTATTTTGATACTGAACAAATTATTTGTCAGTAGCCTATTGTCTGGTTTCCTCAGGTACTAGGATGGGTGAAGATAAGACTTAAAATTACAATATTATACATAATTTTCATTGCATATTAAAGTGGATATGATGTAAAACATGATTCAAATGTCCCCAATAAGAATACAATTACAAACAGTTAAATTGAGAAAGCGAGTTTCAGCTATCAGGAATTACTTTCATAATGTTTAAACAATTCGTCAGCAGCCATCTGTGTGGCTGAAAAGGTTCCAGGAGCACCTCAAAGGCTTTCCAGAAAGCGCTCCAGCAACGGCTGGAACTGAGGTGAACGAAAGGGCCAGGTCGTTTGCCAGAACTGGCCCTCAATCTCTCAGAGGCCTTCCAGAGGATGCCCAGCCAAAGACATTCCAGAAGCATCTTAAAGGCTTTCCAGAAAGCGTTCCAACGACTGGAATAGAGGTGAACGCCGCCCACGGGAGACTTTTACAGAGCGATTGCTCGCTTACAGTCGTCCTCTACGGTAGAAATAAGATTTTAAATTGCCTTGTTTGCAGATCAAACAAGAGCCACAGGGTGGCGCTCTCTTTGAAGACATGATGGATTCTGGAAGCTGTGTAGGAATTTTGAGAGGCTCAACAAATAGGACTCTGTGGGAAATCTATGATTTTCGACGACAAGATTCCGACTCAGAAATGTGCTCATCGGAGAATCAATGACTAAAGAATCTGATTCTTGGGTAAATTATTTATTCTCGTCAACGATGAGAGTCATATATAATGAGATCACCAGAAACTAAATAATTCTCTTTACGCAAATATTTGCTCATTAGAAAATCAATGATTCTAGTCAAGAATTAGACTCAGAAATGTGCTCATTGTAAAGTCATTGATTCTTATCAAGAATTATGCTCGTAAATGTGCTTACTTGGAAAAAATCAATGATTCTCTTGACTCAAAAAAGTGCTCAGTGGAAAAAAATCAATGATTCTCTTGACTAAAAAATGTGCTTGCAAAAAAAAAAAAAAAAAAAAAAAAAAATCAATGATTTTCTTGACTCAAAAATGTGCTTTGAAAAAAATCAATGATTCTCTTAAATCAAAAATGTGCTCAGTGGAAAAAATTCAATAATTCTCGACTCTAAAATGTGCTCGGTGGAAAAAAATAACAAAATGATTCTCTTTGACTCAAAAATGTGCTCATTAGTGAAAAAAAAGAAATTTAGTCAAAATGTTTTAGAGAAAAACCAATTTTCAAGAAGTTCTGTCTGGATATTGACGAAAAAAAACGATAACAACACGATTATTATTTATTATTATTATTATTTTATATTTTATTATTATATTATTTATTATTATTATTATTAATTATATATTATATTATTATTTTTCATTATTATTCATTTTGGTGAATTATTACATGTGTTTTTCTGGGTGTTTTGACAATATTCCAGTAATGCTTTATATTTTTCTGAAATTTTGAAATTAACTGAACGTTGAAAAAGATAACTGATAATTATAATCATTCACCTCTCCAATCAAGAGATTAACTGCTCCTTGGAAAAGGGAAGACTGTAGAAAAACATGAATAATTTTCTTTCGAAAGGTTTTATAAAACCTTATAAAAAAAGTCACTTGTTCTATATAAAAGTGATAACCAAAAATCTGTCGAAGCTTTAAAAAAAAAGCAAGTTATTCTGTGGACTTCAATATCTCCTTCAGACGGGAATTTTGGTTGATATATTATTTTTTGGGTTTTGGAATAGTCAGAAACAGTTCATTAAAGACGAGAAACTTATGACGTGAGTATTCCCGGATTCCAAGTTTGGAATTGGTGGAAACAGTTCGTATCACAAGACGACAGCGAAAAAAAAAAAAAACAGTTCGTGCAAAATTAAACTCTTTTTATTGAGAAGAAAATAGTTGTATGAAGAATAAATAGTTCGTTTTAAGAGGAAAAACAGTTTTATAAAGATTAAACAATCGTTCTAAGAAGAAAAAATGAAGATAAACAGCGTTCTTTAAGAATAAAGAGTTGTATGAAGAATAAACAGTTTGTTTTAAGAGGAAAACAGTTTTATAAAGATTAAACAGTTGGTGTTAAGAGAAAAACAGTTTTATAAAGATTAAAAGTTCGTTTTAAGAGGAAAAAAGGTTTTTATGAAGACTAAATATTCCTCCAGACGAAACAAACAGTTTTTACAAAGCAAAAAACATTTTTGGAAAACAAAATAAAAACATAATTTAGGCTTTCAGAAAACTCTTACATCTCACACCGTTTATGAGCATTTGCAAACATTCCAGCATTTTTATATCTTTGTACATCCATAGAGATTTTGACCCACCAAAGAAAAACCAGGTTATAACCTTCCGTTTTTTCCCTCGTTTCCAGTCTTTAGAGGCTTCGTAGATACAGCCTTTGACGAAATCTATTCGTGTACGAAACCCAGAGAAAGGTTTTTTGCTTTCGTGGGTATTCGTGACTGAACGAAACTCACGAACGACCGAAAAAGAAAGCCATTTTTTGTAAACAAAAAC
Organism: Macrobrachium nipponense; assembly: GCF_015104395.2. Taxonomy (NCBI): domain Eukaryota; kingdom Metazoa; phylum Arthropoda; class Malacostraca; order Decapoda; family Palaemonidae; genus Macrobrachium; species Macrobrachium nipponense. The sequence continues at coordinate 5,139,929 of NC_087223.1, forward strand.
ATTAAACATTTTTGTTTTTTTTTGTGATAAACTTTCCCTCTTGTATGAAACATAAGTATGTATCACTGGACGACTATGTTATATATATCACCGCTGACATTGAATAAACGTGTTTGATGTGTTTTCGATTTAATCATCTTTCCCTGTAGTGTCGTTTTTGACGACTGAGTCTAAAAAGCGACTTGAGACGAAAGAGAGAAAGGAAGTCTACTCTAAATTTACATTAAAATCTCTCACTATGAAATATGTAAAATAAAATGATAAAGTAATGATTTGATATATTTCGGCATAAAATGGCACAATTAGAACTATGTTAACCGGAAAAATACTTGTCTAATACGACTTTCTGGATTCTGAATTAAAAGCAATAATCATAAATTGGCTCTCTCTCTCTCTCTCTCTGTTAAACAGAGACAAAACGAAATATATATTTTGAACGTTTTAAAAGGATCAGCCTAAACTAATTCCTCTCTCTCTCTCTCTCTCTCTCTCTCTCTCTCTCTCTCTCTCAATGCCATACCAGCAATCTCCTGTCTCTCTGAGAGACCCAAATCAGATTCCGTCCCCCGTGTCAGGTGGAATATTTAATGGCTATTGACGTACTTCGCCTCAGGGCTGTAGATTCTCTTGACTAATTCATCTGGCAGCAATCAGACCGGAGTATTAAAGGAAAGATTTAAACTATTCTCTTTCAGTTGAGGCCGGATTTAATCATTTAGGTCTGTTGATTCTGATTTTTACTGCGCGAGGGATATTATATATTTATTGTATATTTGAAATATATATATGTGTGTTTTATATACCTCTCAACTCACCAAAAATTACGATTCCTAATTATGATTGAGGTCAACTGGGATAGAACAGATTTAGCCGTCCAACTTTGCCTTAATTATTTATATGAAGAAAGATATTTAAATAAGAGTCTGAAAATTGAAGTTGCAGACCATCGTAGATAGTTGCCCACGCCGTCGGACTCCCAAATTAAAATGTAAATGAAAATGTAAGGGAGACGTTCTATCCATTTTAATCTTTTGAAAAAAAAATATATATATTTTAATTAATGGTCGAATCGGGGATTAGGGATTCTGGCTAATCCAAAATCCAATGGAACTCTTATTGTCTTTTGTGTTTCAATCGCAAAAAAAAACCTCCGATAATGAAAAGTGGAATTTGATTAGAAAAGAAACAGAATATAAGTCGAGGGTACTCATTTTGTAGCAACTTTTTTTTAGCATGCATAATTTTGTAGCAGCTTTCTGTAGCAACTACTTTTTTTAGCATGAATAATTTTGTAGCAACTTTCGGTAGCAACTTCTTTTTTTTAGCATGAATAATTTTATAGCAGCTTTCAGTAGCAACTTTTGGTAGCATGAGTAATTTTGTAGAAGTTCACTGTAGCATGGATGATTTCGTGGAAGCGTTTTGTAGCCGTTTTTTGTAGCAACTTTCAGTTGCATGAATCATTTTGAATCATTTTACTGTAGCATGGATCATTTTGTAGAAGCGTTATGTAGCAACTTTCTGTAATAACTTTTTGTAATATGAATACTTTTGTAGCAGCGTATTGTAGCAGCTTTGTGTAGAAAAGATTTGTAGCAGCTTTCTATAGGTTTCTACAGAAAGTTAGAGCTTTCTGTAGAAACGATTTGTAGCAGCTCTCTGTAGAAGCGTTTTGTAGCAGTTTTCTGTAGCAGCTTTCTGTAGCAGTTTTCTGTAGAAACGTTTTGCAGCAGCTCTCTGTAGCAGCTTTCTGTAGAAACGATTTGTAGCAGCTTTCTGTAGAAGCGTTTTGTAGAAGATTTCTGTAGTAGCTATCTGAAGGAAAGATTTGTAGCAGCTCTCCGTAGAAACGATTTGCAGCAACTTTCTGTAGCAGCTTTCTTTAGAAACGTTTTGTAGCAACTTTCTATAGAAACTTTCTGTAGCAGCTTTCTGTAACAACTTTTTGTAGTAACGATTTGTAGCAGCTTTCTATAGAAAAGATTTGTAACAACTTTCTGTAGAAACGATTTGTAGCAGCTTTCTGTAGAAGCATTTTGTAGCAGATGTCTGTAGCAGGTTTTTGTAGCAGCTTTCTGTAGCAACTTTTTGTTGCCACTATTTGTAGCAGTTTTCTGTATAAAAGATTTGTAGCGGCTTTCTGTAGAAATGATTTGTAGCAGCTTTTTGTAGAAGCGTTTTGTAGCAGATTTCTATAGCAGCTTTTAGTAGCAACGATTTGTAGCAGTTTTCTGTAGAAAAGATTTGTAGCAGCTTTCTGTAGAAGCGTTATTTAGCAGATTTCTGTAGGAGATGTCTGTAGAAAAGAATTGTAGCAGCTTTCTGTAGAAGCGTTTTGTAGCAACTTTCTGTAGCAGCCTTCCGTAGAAATGATTTGAAGCAGCTTTCTCTACCAGCTTTTCTGTAGCAACTTCCTGTAGAAACGTTTTGTCGTATGAATCATTTTGATGCATTTTTTTTTTTTTTTTTTTTTTTTTTTTTTTTTTTTTTTTTTTTTTTTGTAGGACGCATCAGCAACGACAGCTCTCATCAAAGGGACTGACTGACTGACTGATCGAGAATCGATCGAAGGCTGATGATCTGGAGAAATCACAGGCGGAAAATGATTGATGTTTGTCAAGATTCACACTCTCGGGTTTTCTCGTCAGAGGAACTGACAGATTTCGAACCAATATCTGATATCTTCTTTTTATGTATATATATTTCATTCTTACTTTGTCGCTTTTCAATCAAAAGGTTTTATGTATACGTATATCGAAGGATGCTCTCTCTCTCTCTCTCTCTCTCTCTCTCTCTCTCTCTCTCTCTTCAATCTGAACTACGCTGTTTTCGATTTCACCAGAACTGGAGAGAACATAATTCTCTCTCTCTCTCTCTCTCTCTCATCTCTCTCATATATATATATTATATATATATATATATATATATATATATATATATATATATATATATATATATATATGTATGTATGATATATATATATATATATATATATATAGTATATATATATATATATCATACATATATATATATACTATATATATATATATATATATATATATATATATATATATATATATATATATATATATAATCCATATAAATCACGGAATATGTGGTAGCTGAAACATCCACCAACCTTTTAATTAATGAATAACAACTCTCAACTTACCAAATACCTACTCTCCCATTCGGACCATTTCTAGCATTTACACATGACCTATTTCCCTCCAAAAAATAAAAAATACACATAAAATATAAAAAAAAATTTCCACATTGGACCAACTCCGGTCAGATGAAGGAAAGAGGTTCGTAAAATACGTAAGCAAAATCTCGCGTTAATCCAGCATACGATCTCTGCCGAGAGATATTGCATTTGCTGTGGTATGATTACTGAAGCTGGGTGAGTCGTATTTCTGGTTTTCTATTTTTTGTTTAAAGCGGCCATTCGTGAACTCTATCTAGTACACGTTTCGTAAGGAGGCGTTCGTGTCGTATGGTTATCGTAAGATGGTATTCGATTTACGTTAGTACATTTGCGAGGGGTCGTAACTTTGTTGTTAGTGCGTGATTCAATGAAGGAAGTTGTAATACTAATTTGCGATTATCATTTTTTTTTTTTTTACGTTTTCTGACTGTTAAACATTTCTTGAATTCGGTGTATTTTGCGTATGTGTGTGTGTGTGTGTGTGAGAGAGAGAGAGAGAGAGAGAGAGAGAGAGAGAGAGAGAGAGAGTTACAAGGATTAGGGTGTCTCAAAGACTTGTTAGTCCATCCTGAGAGGAGACATCGTGTGCTCACTTATCTCTAGGAGCAGGTTTTACTGTTCATTCACAGTGTCCTCCTAATGATTTTGTCTAGCTTTCTTTTAAACTCTCTTCAGTTCTAGTTTCCATCCATTATTTCTTGTCTGGGTTTTGTTTAACGTAAAAAGGCCACTGTCTACTTTTGTTATGCCTTTCAGTATTTTATATGTTTCTATCAGTTGTCCTCGCAATCGTCGTGTTTCTAAGCCATACATGTTCAGGCTCTCTAGTCGTCTTCGGTAACCTATTTGCCTGATGGATGGAATTAACTTTGTGGCTCTTGCTTGTACTCTTTCTAATCTATTTATGTCCTTTCTTAGTGTTGGTGACCAAAATTACACTGCGTATTCAAGATGCCAGAGAGAGAGAGAGAGAGAGAGAGAGAGAGAGAGAGAGAGAGAGAGAGAGAAATGCAATTCAACGAACCATTTCTAAAAGCCCCTTTTCATACATCATAACGATTAAAGTGAAGGTAACCCTGACTTAAAACTCTGAAAACCCATAAAGCAAAAAAAAAAAAAACAAATAAATAAATAAAATAAAATGAAAACTGACATTAATACCCAAATCCTACGTTAATCTTCCACGTCCTCGATATCCCACCTCCAGAAACCCTTCGAAATAACTGCGCAAATTTGTCGAAATCTTCAAAGTAGCAAAAATTTACTCTATAATTACTAGCCAGAGCTGACAGGTCCCTGGGGTCACGTTGGAGCTTAAATTGAATATACCCCCGTCAATTTCGTCTCGTCAAGAGAGAGAGAGAGAGAGAGAGAGAGAGAGAGAGAGAGAGAGAGAGAAGTCTCAGTAAAATGTCGAGAATTATTGCCCTTCGTGTTTTTCATGTTTTAAATGTGTCGAAACACGTTCTTCAGTGGAGAACCAATTATGGTGAGAGAAGTGGGTGGATTTGTAGCATTATCACAAAAACTGGAATATATACATTTCGAGATTCCTTCTAAAGAGAAAACGGAACATAAAATGGCCATAGTTCAATCATAAAAGCCACTGTATACCTAAAAACAAACTACAAAAACAATAAAACAATCATTTAGCTAAATGACTTTTTCAGTGTAACTGACGTGGTGTAAAGTGAGTGGATGTGCAGCAATATCATAAAAACTAAAGATTATAGATCCCCATATTGCTTTCGGGAAGAAAACGGCATATAAAGATGGGCAGACTTTAATATTTAAAGCCGCTGTATATATCCAAAAACAATAACGCCGCCATTTAACTCCCTCATCCTTTTCCAGACTTAAAAGCCTTGTCAACCGAAATCAGCTCCTACAACTCCCGGTCGCAATTGTGGCCACACAACAAATCCTGGCCTGCTGTAATTGTGGCCACAAGTCAGGCCACTAATTGTGGCCCCCCAACTGGCAGTCATATAATGCAATATTATTTCCTCGTTCGCCTTCTTAGCCGGGGAAGAATAGGCAATAGGAGGGAAGGTTTAGAAAATGGGAATCGGTGAAAGCGATTTGCATGGACATAATAGCTTTTGTCTAACCGCTGTAAACCTTGGTTAATGGCATTGAAAGAGAGAGAGAGAGAGAGAGAGAGAGAGAAGCCCCAATCTCTCTGTCGCTATCTGTGTCTCTTTATTATTTCTGTATTTTGTATTTTCTTATTTCATGTATTATTCTCTCTCTCTCTCTCTCTCTCTCTCTCTCTCTCTCTCTCTCTCTCTTTCTGCAAACACGCAAGCAGGTCACCTATGAGGAACAGGTACTGATTTCATCAGGAAATTCTGAAGTCTTAAACAACAGTTCAAATTGAAGAAACTACAAGTAATGTCAATGCAACTCGGTCATTACTTAATTACTTACGAATTTTTCCTTTTATATTCTTTCCTCTCTGGTAATTGAATCTGGGTTTGTTTTTCAAGGTGAGTTTTTAAGCATGGAATTTTTTTTTTTACATTAATAATTAGGTTAATGGTTTTCAAATCTCGGGTTGTTTTTTTTTTTTTTACATTTTTTTATGGAGAAGTTGGTTCAGGTTGAAGGAATTGGACGGACGGCTAAATGGGAAAGGGTAGATTAGATATCTACATATGTATAATTATACGAAGAGAGAGAGAGAGAGAGAGAGAGAGAGAGAGAGAGAGAGAGAGAGAGAGAGAGAGAGAGAGAGAGAGAGAGAGAGAGAGAATCTTCAATATGAAAATATCAAAATGAGAGAGAGGGAGAGAGCATCAATCTTCAATATAAAAATATATATATATGACAGAGAGAGAGAGAGAGAGAGAGAGAGAGAGAGAGAGAGAGAGAGAGAGAGAGAGAGAGAGAGAGAAACCTTGAAAATGATCGACATAAAATTCATCACCATAAGACTATGTTGTCCTTAAAAGACTCACAGTCTCCACGGCATTATACCACTGGCGACTTCGCACTCGTGACGTTGATAATGAGTTGAGAGTCCAGCCTTCATTATACCCTTCACGTGTCGTATTCAAGACTGGTCAGGTACTGAAGCCCCCTTCCTACAAATCCTTGTCATGCAAAGCTGTTAAATTCATTTAAAACTGCTGTTTCTATTGCTGTTCAATTGCTGCTTTGAGAAGTGAGTGTGAATGAATGTGGTTCTTTGGATCAACGGTGTTCGTCCTTGGTTTTGAAAGTGAGGAATGAATAAATGCTTGTTTTGAAATATGGATGTAAGTGGAGGTCTGGAATGGTCCTTTGTGGTTTGTGATTCCAGACAATGGCCCAGAAAATGTATTTTGAAAATTTATATTTAGGAACGGGAAGTACATTTATTTTATTTTTACAATAATTTAGGAAATGGGTGAAGATTTTATTTTGAAAATTAATATTTAGGAAAGGGAGGTAAATTTGCTTTTTTATTTTTGAAATTGTCTTTTAAAAACGAATAATTAGGAACCAACAATTATTTAGTGAGATATAATTCACGAACAGATTTGGCTCAAAATCGTATTTAATAATGACATAAAATGATTGAAAATTTATTGGAAAAAGACGAATATTGAGAAGCATATAAACCTCACGTATTTAAACTTAATAATATTCAGGAACCCCAAATCTGATTTATTTCAAGAAACCAATATATAGATACCCTAAAACCTAGTGTCTTTAAAAATAGAGATAGTTATGAACCTCAGAACCCAATACATTTAGTAAATCGAGTTTTTGGTAACCTAAAATGTAAAAGATTTAAAAAAATTAATATTAAGGAATCTGAAAACCTAAATTATTTAAAAACGAATATTTAGGAATCCCAGAGCCTAAATTATTTTAAAAAAAACCTAAAATACTAAAAAGAAAATATTTAGAAACTACAAAACCTTAGTGCATTTATTAACGGGAATATTTGGAAACCTAAGATTTATAGAAATACAAAGCCTTAATCCCTAAAATCAACTCTGAACTAGAGAGAAGGATTTTGCAGAAATGAATCAATTAAACTTAGACTTCCGTGTCATAACGGATGGTTTTATTTTCAGAATAAAAATAATAACAGACTTGAAATAACACGGATTACCCGATTACGTTAATGTTACTTCAAGCTCCGAGAGAAAGTGGAAGGGGGGAGGGGGAGGGGTTGATTGGTTGGGGGAGTGGGGTGGTTGGTCACGATTCCGTTAACTTCCCTTGGTGGTATAAAAAATAAACTTAATGTTCTGTCACGATATTACGTAAGAGAGAGAGAGAGAGAGAGAGAGAGAGAGAGAGAGACCCTGACCTGACCTCCAGGGGTCAAATATAAACAGCCAAAACCTTAAAAGCCTTTCGTAGTGTCGCCCAATATGATAGACAGAATGTGTCACCCACCAAAATAGATAGAATGTGTCACCCATTACAGTAAATCGAAAGTGTCACCCACTACGATACACAGACTGTGACACTTGCTCCGATACAAAGAATGAGTCATCCGCTACGATGGATAGAAAATTTCACCCACTACAATAGATATAATATATCACCAACCACCATAGATAGAATGTGTCACCCAATAAGATAGATAGAATGTGTCAACCACTACGATAAACAATCTCTTTTTACATTTAAACATTAAATCCCTGCGTCTGTTGACCTCGTCTTGCTAATCTGTTCCGTCTCCATCAGTTGCAAATTCTCTTCCTCTATTTCCTTCCCGACGTCCTGCTCTGATTCCTTGTCCGTCATCCTTGATGATATCTGGGGCCCAGGAAGCAGCCTCCTGAATCTGGAATCCTTCATGGAGGAGGAGGGGGATGAGGGGGAGGAGGTCACCTGATTCCTGGATTCCCCGATTCCTTGGTTCCCCGATTCCTTGATGGAGATCTCAAGTCTACTGACGAAGGAGCCAATGTCATTAGCGGGTTCTTAACGGTCCTGGACCAATAAATGGAATAGATATTTGGAAGACGAATTCACAGGGAGTCTAGAGTGAGTCTATGCAAGCTTCTGAAATTCATTGTGAGTCTATCAAACCTGCTGGAGTTCTTGGTGAGTCTATGAAAGCTTATTGTTTGTGAATCCACCATTTTGTCAAGCGATTATTTCGTCTTGTTTGCATCTCGGTCTAGGGTTCACTTGGCAACGAGGATGAGGGCTTAAATATTGCTTTCTTGCCAAATGATTAATTGATTTATAGTTATTAAAAATGGCGTCACAATTCTGATCAAACATTAATGAGTTTCCTACATTGTAGTGTTTTTTTTCTTTGTTTGTTTAATATTGTTTGTATATAGGTCTAGGTTTCATTTTGCAAAGAGGTTAAGTACTTAGTTTTAAAAAAATATTGTTTGCTCTTCTGATCTTGCAGAGTGTGCTTGTTTCTTTGTTTGTTTAATTTTCTGAAAGATCACGACGCGAGGACGGAAGCTGGAGGGATAGGTCTCTCTCTCTCTCTCTCTCTCTCTCTCTCTCTCTCTCTCTCTCTCTCTCTCTCTCTCTCTCAGCGAAGTAATCTAGTTGGTGTAGTAATTAATTCACTTAAAGAGGACGTTTCCCTGACCGACATCAGCTTCGAGTATTATATGCCTTCCCCTCGTAAGATCACTCCTGGAAAACGTCACAAACAGGCATCACAAACAAAGACAGAAAAACACCAGGCATACGGACAACTGGGATATGAATGAAACATCTGGCACAAACGAGAAGAATAAAAACACCTGGAACAAGGAACATGAACCACTTTGTTTTCCAGGGCCAAAAGCTATTCCAGAGATAGATCTCAGATGACCTCAGTTGGAAAGCGTCACAAACAAGCATTAAAAACAAATGACAGACACAAACACCAAGCTTAAAATGACTTGGGACAAGGAACATTTTGCCTTCCAGTACACAAAGGTATTCCAGATATTGACCCCAGATAACCTTATTTGACTTCCAGTTACCTCTAGTCTCGCTCTGGAAGATTTGGAATCTGGGATAATTTATGAGGAGTACTGGAAAGGTTTACAGATGGTCTTTCAGATGACAGAAGCGAAATAAGACTGGAAACTGGAAAATTGGAAGTTAGAACGGATTGATGAGACAGGAACAAATGACAGTAGACTGACTGGAACTATCAGCAAAAGCAAAGACAGAATCTATTACAATTTAGACTCCTCTAGTGACAATAGAGAAATCAAAAGGGAAACTGGAAGCTAGAATAGATGAGTTAGACAGGAACAAATACCAGTAGACTGACTGGAACAATCAGCAAACACAATAAACAATATTAGAACTTAGACTTTTCTGATGGCAATAGAGAAATCAAACTGGAAAACTAGAAGCTGGAACATGGATTCAACAGGAACAAATGACAGTAGACTGACTGGAGCTATTATCAAATAGGATAAAGAATCAATTACAGGAAAAAGACTCTTCAGAAGACAGAAATGAAATCAGACTGGAAACCGGAGAACTGGAAGCTGGAACAGATGGATTAGACAGGCATAAATAACAGAAGACTGACTGGAACCATCAGGAAACATAATAGAGAATCTATTACGAGTCACTCTTCTGATAATCGTAGAGACTGGATCAGACCAATTACACAGGAACTATACAAGCAGGGACCTCTACATAGCCTAGCTCCAGGAGCTTAAACAAACGACGCAAGCGACAAACAAGAGCGAAAAAGTAAGCAAAAGGGGAATAATAACGAGTGAGGGGTAAATGATTATTCATTTTTACCGTCGTGGCAGTAAAATGGTGATCGATGTGCAGGATGCAAAGGAAGGCAGGAAATAAATACCGTAATGGTTGCAAATTACAGGCGATGGGAAATGAAGGCATAAAGAAACGAGAGAGAGAAGGGGATGTTTCTGAGAAGTACAATTGGTGGGAATGTTGTCTGGAAATGTTCTGTTCGACCTCCAAACATTTTTCCAGGCGAATTTAGTACTAGTATCGAATGGAGTTGTCAGTATTCCAGTGAGTTGAGTCATTTGGGAAAATGTTGCCAAACTAATTTGCATTTTAATGAAATTAGATAAATTTTCACTAAACCTGACATTGAAAAATTGGTTAGACTCTTAGGAATAATTCCAGGATTCCATGTAAGAAAAGAAAAAGTTTTAAAAAATGTTCACTAAACCTGGAAATATATAATTATATGGAATCCTAAGAATGATTCCATTATTCCAGTTAAGAAGAGAAAAAGTTTAAATAAATTTTAACTGAACCTGGAATCATAAAATTACATGGAATCCTAAGAATGATTCCAGGATTTCAGTTAAGAAGAGAAAAATTTTAGATCAATTTTCACAGAAACCTAACATTGTAAAATTGGCTGGATTCCTGGGAATGATTCCAGAGGGGAAAAAAGAGAGTTGGCAAGCAGGAGATTACCTCATCAGACGACGAGTATCCTTTTAAAGGCTTTTAGGACCTTAATCCTATAAAACTCGAGAAGAATGAGAAGAAGAAGAAGAAGAAGAAGAAGAAGAAGAAGAAGAAGCAGAAGAAGAAGCAGAAACTGGGGAAGACGTCGAGATGGGGAAACGTCTCTTCCCGAAGTCTGACTTCAATTCTTTGTGTTGCATCTGAAATCTCGACTTCTCGAGTGAACTCAGGCGTCCATATCTCTGTAATTCGATAAATGAGGGATTATTCAGGCGTCTACTGAGTCAGTCTAATGAGAAATGCTGCAGTCAGTCTAAAGATAAATAATGAATCAGTCTAAAGAGAAATATTGTATCATCTGATGCGAGCACTGCTGGGTTAAATTTGATCTCAGAGAAAGATCGTCTTTGTGTTTGAAAAAGGGATAATTGTAATAACTGAATCTCTCTCTCTCTCTCTCTCTCTCTCTCTCTCTCTCTCTCTCTCTCTCTCTCTCTCTCTTAATTTGTTCAGAAAAGAGATAATTGTTCCCGCTGCGACAAAAGACATTGTTGGTTATTTTGAAATGGAACATAATTGAGTCTGACCTCTCTCTCTCTCTCTCTCTCTCTCTCTCTCTCTCTCTCTCTCTCTCTCTCTCTCCTTAGAATCTTCATTCAGAGAGTGTCTTCACTCTCAGCTCCTCATAAAAGAAGAAAGCTACCTCTGAGAAAGAGAGAGAGATAAAGCATTATGGCGATCAGCTCTCAGGTACCTGCCTCTCTCTCTCTCTCTCTCTCGTCTCTTATCTCGTCTCCTCGGTCTTCTCTTCTCTCTCTCTCTCTCTCCTTATAAACAGCCATTATCCCAGACCAGGTAATATTGCTGTCAGGGTAATTTGAAGATTCTAAGGAGAGAGAGAGGGAGAATTTCTCTTGCATTGCATGATAAAGCTTTTTTTGTTCAAAACAACGAATCACCAATGCCATGGATCATGTGACCTTGTATTGGAGTGGGAGAGAGAGAGAGAGAGAGAGAGATGCAGGTGTCTGGGAGGTGGTCGCCATGTTGCTTTCTCTCTCTTTCTTTCTCACAGGTAGCTTTCTTCGTTCATGAGGAGCTGAGAGATAAATCACTCCCTGAATGAAGATTCTAAGGAGAGAGAGAGAGAGAGAGAGAGAGAGAGAGGCAGAGAGAGAGGAGAGGGAGGAGGAGAGGAGAGGAGGGAGAGAGGAGAGAGAGCGAGAGAGAGAGAGAGAGCCGAGTTAGAGAGAGAGGAGAAGAGAGAGAGGGAAGAGAGGAAGGAGAGGAGAGGAGTGGCAGATGGAGGGAGGGAGGGAGAGGACGAGGAGAGAGGTGAAGGAGGGGAGAGGGGGGAGGAGGGGAGGGATGGGGGAGGGATTAGTGAAGAGAAGATGAGAAGAGGAGAGGGAGGATGAAGAGAGAGGAGGAGAGAGGAGAGGAGAGACGAGGAGAGAGAGAGAGAGGAAGAGGAGAGAGGTCAAGTGACCTTGTATTGTGTCTGAAAATTCGTGAGGTTTTCCTTCCCCTGAGTAAACGACTTATTTCGAGAACCAATACTGAAAGTTGTTGATGTTAATCTCTCCAAATGTCACTCAAGAATTGGCAACAGAGGTGTGGTTTGCACAACGAGCTCTCTCTCTCTCTCTCTCTCTCTCTCTCTCTCTCTCTCTCTCTCTCTCTCTCAAGTTGGAAGCAAGAACTTTAAAATCATGTTTAGAAAGAAAGTTCTCATAAGAATAATTTCTTACTTAATGAGTATATTTTTAGGTATACATACATACATCCAATCATACATCTACATACATACATACATACATACATACATACATACATCTATACATACATACATACGTAAATACAATTATCTTGTTTAGATAGGGTTTTAATATACTAATACCCTTATTATTAAAATAACTATTATGACTGATTTTGTGATTTTGATTTTCATTATCATAATTATAAAAAAAATTAATATTTAGAGCCAGAGGGCCTTTAATCCCTGCCACTCCTAGGCTATGGAACAAATCCTTCATCCATCATAAACATCTGCGTTTGTTCCCATCAGCTATATGGATATGGATGAGATATATATATATATATATATATATATATATATATATATATATATATATATATATATTATATATATATATATATTTGAAGTGGAATAATTACGACAGATATAGTTGCTGAAGCGAGTCTATTAAATATAGTAGATACTGCAGATAACTGTATTAAATACACCAGCTGGTAAAATTGCTCAGTAAAATACAGTATCTGCTACCATAATTCTATTTAATGCGTATAATTGCAAGGGCAAGTCTATGGCATTTGCACGCAATATTTCACCATGTCATTGCCTCTTAAACCATTTAAATAGTTGCCAAATAACTATTACATACATTAGCTGGTACAATAGCTGCATTAAATACAGTACGAGTTAAAATAACGATGAAATATAGTTAGCTGTAACAACACTTTATCAAATGCAATCATTTGAAATTAAGTCTACTGACTTTGCCCTCCATGCTTCACCATATTGTTCCAGCTATAATCAAATAAATAGCTGCTAAAAAACCTCTATTAAATGCATTAGCTGCTAAAGTAACTTTGTCAGATACAGTTAGATATTGCAATAACTCTATGAAATACATAAGCTGCTGCAACGAGTCTATTAAATCTAATCATTGAGAAATGAAGTCTAAGAGATCGAATTTGACTCTCCGTGTTGTGTTTATCTAACAAGCGTCGTCTCGTTCAGTGACCGATTTTGTTTCGGTTTTTCTTTCAATTTTTCTTGTGATTTCGATAGATTTCGCGAGTGATAATGAATGGAGAGTATTTTCAGGACTCCGTAGAGACTAAAGACGTGGAAATTAAGGCGAAATATAAAGAAATATAGCCCTAAAGGTAAAGCTAATTTGGGTAACCCTTGCTACCCCATAGGCTACTATCTTTACATCAAATGGTAATTTAAATCCACATTCAATTATATCATATTTTTATATAACGTAATTTACGATATTTCTCTTTGGGGAATATTTCTAAGACTTTGTACGAAACTGAAAACTTTAAAATTGGGACGAAATATAGATAAATGTGGCGGTAAAACTAACCTAATTTTGGTAACCTCTAGCTATGCTATAGGACACTGTTACGAGAAATGTGTGCATTTTAGTTTACATTACGTTATATATCTTAGCTTCGTATAAGGTATTTACGATATTTTCCGTTGTAGAATATTTCTAAGGCTTATTCAAGACACCAAACGTGAAAATTAAGGCTAAATATAAAGAAAAATGAAGATAAAACTAACACTAATTTGGGTAACACCTGCTAAGCTATAGTCCAGTTTCTCGACAAAATATGTCTGTTTAAATTCACATTTCTTTATATAGCTCAACTTTATACAACGTAATTTTCTATATATTTGTCCTCGAAGCTTCCCCGTTGACGTGGGACACGAAATGATGCAAGACTAACCCTGCACAGTAGTTGGTGAGTGTTTAAATTATGATTTTAATTCAATTTTTGAATCAGTCAGAATTACAATTAGTGAATAATTACGTAATGTTTATGAGAGAAAGGTGTGATGACTCTTGTCAGTCGTGAATAATAATTATCGCTAATAATATTAGATAATAATATAGGTGTTTTTCTATAACATGTTTTTTTAGTAATTATTGGAAGATATATATTATTTGTAAAATACTTTTGATTTTTGTGTTGTGTGTTTTGTGGAAGTTATTTGTATATTTTATGTTTATTGAATATATATTGATAACGTATTAAAAACTCATAAGTATATATATATATATATATATATATATATATATATATATATCATATATATATATATATCATATATATATATATATATATATATATATATATATCCCCTTGAAAGTACCTAACATATTTAAAGATAAAAATCTGTAATTCCCAACCCAAAAGTACCCAAATTGAACTGTCATCTGTTGCAGTTTCAAAATGTATCAATGCACCGATGCATCTGCATTGATGCAGCTCCCACTGGACTAAGCGCCCCATTACAAAGCAATAAAGGGTCAGTTTTGTCTGTATGCAGATTAAGTTTGTGCTTCGTTTATTCTCGATGACAATTTCTGTTGAGTAGTTAGATATTCTCTTGATATGTTAAGGTTTTCCCAAAATATTTTTCTGCTTTTTAAAAATTATTTCTACGTTTTTCTTAATATATTTTTAGGCATTTCCTAAAATATTTTTATGCTTTTTAAAAAATATTTTTACGCTCTTCTTAAAATATTTGTAGGCTGTTCCTAAAATACTTGTAGGCTTTTCTTACACTAATTTTAGGGTTTTCCTATTGGCCTCACGTTTAATGTCATCTACCGAGTTCTTAGTGATTCTCTGGAATTTGCTGCTGTCTGCCAGTATCCCATCTAACTTTTGGTGGTTTTATCGGCCGGACAGGTGCCTGAGGGAGGCAGACAAAGAACCTCGAGCGAAAGAGGATGTCACCGTCCGTCGGGCCGATAAAACCGCTGCATTTGTACTCATCCGCACTGAAGAATACCACCACAAGTTGGATGAGATACTGGCAGACAGCAGCAAATGTCCAGAGAGATACAAGCGCACTGCGATCAGCGCCTTTATCAAGAGAGCTCTCTCACACTGCTCTTCGTGGAAGGACACGCACACTGAATTAGAACGTGTTGCCCAAGTTTTAATTAACAACGGGTATTCCAACCGGGACATCGAAAAAGCCATTCGCAGAAACATCGATAGGTGGTACCAGCAGGAGCCTCGCCCCGCCGCCCTTGAAGACGTCACTCTCTTTTACAAGGGAGTATTTCACAAGAAATACAAAGAGGACGAACGAGCCCTTCGTAACATCATCGAAAGGAACGTCTCCCCCACGGAAACTGCGAAAAAAGTGAAATTGGTCATTTACTACAAAAGCAAGAAGACCAGTGGCCTGATTATGAAAAACAACCCAGCCCCCGTGATGCAGGACCCTCTCATGAAAACTAACGTTGTCTACCAATACAAATGCCCTGTCCTGGAATGCCCCGGCGATTTTCCAAGAGGATATCCTGCCACGCTAAGGAAGGTGCCATTCATAACCATGCAAAAAACGTCCACAGTACCAGGATAACTCGGAAGGACATTATTCCTAATATTGGTATTATCGATAAGGTGGCAGACCACCGTCGCCTCCGCCTCTTAGAGCCCCTACACATCGGGAAGGAGAGACCCAGCCTCAACACCACTCAAGAGACTTCTCTCCTCCCGACAGTGGCGCGTAGGGCGCCGCCCGCCGGCACCATAGAGCCGATCGAACGGACCGATCAGGTGCCCCTGCCCAATATCACGCTCCCAGTCTCCAGCGTCCGCACGCGAAGAGCAGTGCGAGCTTCCACCTCTGCAAGACTTAATCCTCTGTTCAGCCAATGAAAACGCAGCGCCCATCAGACAGAGCACCTGGGACACAATAAATACCGCCGAACGACCCCATTCCAATCAGTTCACGCTCACCTTTCCTTGAAGATGAACCGATGATACGGTTGGAAACGTTGGAATTCCATTACGCCCTTAGACTAAGATTTGTTAACCACTTTTGTTATTATAACAATAAATTAGTATTTTTAGAAAACATTTCTTTAACCAAGATATGAACATCGGCCAGCTATTAGCAAATATCAGCCCTGATGAGAAGAGAATAATAAGGAGAATTGAAAAGACCATATATAAAATCAATTCCACTGATGCTGCCATCATCTTTAACAAAATATTATTATTATTATTATTATAACAATAATAATAAGACTAGCAGAGGTTACTATCAGGAGAGGGATCTTCCAGGGCGACTCACTGTCCCCACTACTCTTCGTAGTAGCCATGATTACCATGACAAAAGTACTACAGAAGATGGATGCCGGGTACCAACTCAAGAAAAGAGGCAACAGAATCAACCATCTGATGTTCATGGACGACATCAAGCTGTATGGTAAGAGCATCAAGGAAATAGATACCCTAATCCAGACTGTAAGGATTGTATCTGGGGACATCAGGATGGAGTTTGGAATAGAAAAATGCGCCTTAGTCAACATACAAAAAGGCAAAGTAACGAGAACTGAAAGGATAAAGCTACCAGATGGGAGCAACATCAAACACATGGATGAGACAGGATACAAATACCTGGGAATAATGGAAGGAGGGGATATAAAACACCAAGAGATGAAGGACACGATCAGGAAGGAATATATGCAGACTCTCAAGGCGATGCCAGTAATCAGATACAGCGCAGGAATAGTGGAATGGACGAAGGCAGAACTCCGCAGCATAGATCAGAAAACCAGGAAACATATGACAATACACAAAGCACTACACCCAAGAGCAAATACGGACAGACTATACATAACACGAAAGGAAGGAGGGAGAGAACTACTAAGTATAGAGGACTGCGTCAACATCGAGAACAGAGCTCTGGGGCAATATCTGAAAACCAGTGAAGACGAGTGGCTAAAGAGTGCATGGGAAGAAGGACTAATAAAAGTAGAAGAAGACCCAGTAATATACAGAGACAGGAGAATGACAGACAGAACAGAGGACTGGCACAACAAACCAATGCACGGACAATACATGAGACAGACTAAAGAACTAGCCAGCGATGACACATGGCAATGGCTACAGAGGGGAGAGCTAAAGAAGGAAACTGAAGGAATGATAACAGCGGCACAAGATCAGGCCCTAAGAACCAGATATGTTCAAAGAACGATAGACGGAAATAACATCTCTCCCATATGTAGGAAGTGCAATACGAAAAATGAAACCATAAACCACATAGCAAGCGAATGCCCGGCACTTGCACAGAACCAGTACAAAAAGAGGCATGATTCAGTGGCAAAAGCCCTCCACTGGAGCCTATGCAAGAAACATCAGCTACCTTGCAGTAATAAGTGGTACGAGCACCAACCTGAGGGAGTGATAGAAAACAATCAGGCAAAGATCCTCTGAGACTATGGTATCAGAACGGATAGGGTGATACGTGAAAACAGACCAGACGTGACGTTGATTAACAAAGTCAAGAAGAAAGTATCACTCATTGATGTCGCAATACCATGGGACACCAGAGTTGAAGAGAAAGAGAGGGAAAAAATGGATAAGTATCAAGATCAGAAAATAGAAATAAGAAGGATATGGGATATGACAGTGGAAATCGTACCCATAATCATAAGAGCACTAGGCACGATCCCAAGATCCCTGAAAAGGAATCTAGAAAAACTAGAGGCTGAAGTAGCCCCAGGACTCATGCAGAAGAGTGTGATCCTAGAAACGGCACACATAGTAAGAAAAGTGATGGACTCTTAAGGAGGCAGGATGCAACCCGGAACCCCACTCTATAAATACCACCCAGTCGAATTGGAGGACTGTGATAGAGCAAAAAAAAAAAAAAAAAAAAAATAAATAATAATAATAATAATAATCTTGTGCTGCTGTTATAATAATATATGGCCCCGTGGAGGAGTGGGTTAGGTCGTCAATAGACTTAAGTCAAGTTAAGCAACATTGGGGCTGGTCAGTCGTTGGATGGGTGACCGCTCTCCTCGGCGTTGATTCCTTGGGAAAGGATCTTTACCATAATTTCCTCAGTCTACTCAGCTGTAAATGAGTACCTATCCCTGATGGGGTAGGGTCCAGCTATGGGTTAAATAGCAAAACTCAGCAATGATGGAAAGCAATGAAGGAATAAACGACAACGACGTAAATGGAACCTCTGGCAACAGAGGAGCTTCGTCTGGCGACCAGGTATTCAACCCAAATGAAGGGGAAGACGGTCAGGTACTTGGAGGTCGTCATCCAGCAACTGATCACCACAACGACAGTAATCAACAGCCTGAGATTGGAGCTACAGAGGCAAAAAGGAAGAAATGGACAAGAGAAGAAAATAAGGAAATATGGAGATGCTACATCAGAAGCAACCCGACGGAGAGAGGATATAGAAGAAGATTGGTCAACATCTGGAATGAGAGGAATAACACCCCTCAAACAGAGCAGAGGCTGGCAGACCAAGTAAGGAACATAAAGAAAAAGAACTGGCTCTCCCCAACAGAAAGAGAAGTACTGGAAAGGGAAATGTCACACGACAACGAATTACACGAAGACGAACTGAGAGACGATGCCACAGAAGACGACAGGGAGGATGAGGTATCAAACAACGACACACGAAGAAACACCGACGAAGTAACAGAGAGGACGGAATGGGTAGAAAAGATTAGACAATGGATGGAGCCAGATAGAGAGAAAACAAAGATCCCTTCCATGAAAGCCTACAACACTAAGAAATTAAGGGAGAAAACAAGTGAGGTCAATGAAATAATGGGCATAATACACACCACCAGTATCACAGAAACAAATAACTTGACATATGCAGGAGCAAGATTAGTAGCAGAACTGATGGGGATTCGAACACCAACACCACCAGCACAACCAACCCAACAGAAACCAAAACAGCAACCTCCTTGGAAAAGGCGCCTGGAAAAGCAAATCATGGTGATGAGATCTGACTTGAGTAAACTGAAAGAGATGGCAGAAAAAAGGCTTAAGGCCAAAGCACACAAGATCCAACGGTACATGAACTGGAATAAGGGATACCAACAGAACAAACTATTCGGAACCAACCAGAAAAGACTATACAGCCAACTAAGAGGGGAAGACAACCACCCAGAAATTCCTGAAGCCGAACCAAGTAAGAGACTCTGGGAAAACATATGGAGCAATCCGGTATCACACAACAAACATGCAACATGGCTCCAGGAAGTCAAGGAAGAAGAAACAGGGAGAATTAAAAACAAAGATTCACAGAGATCACGACAGACACAGTCAGACACCAACTAAAGAAAATGCCAAACTGGAAAGCCCCAGGTCCCGATGAAGTCCATGGATACTGGCTCAAAAACTTCAAGGCCCTACACCCACGAATAGCAGAACAACTCCAGCATTGTATCTCAAATCACCAAGCACCCAAATGGATGACCACAGGAAGAACATCCTTAGTACAAAAAGACAAGAGTAAGGGAAATATAGCCAGTAACTACAGGCCTATCACCTGCCTACCAATAATGTGGAAGTTACTAACAGGTATCATCAGTGAAAGGCTATACAACTACCTAGAGGAGACAAACACCATCCCCCACCAACAGAAAGGCTGCAGAAGGAAGTGTAGGGGCACAAAAGACCAGCTCTTCATAGACAAAATGGTAATGAAGAACAGTAGGAAAAGGAAAACCAACCTAAGCATGGCATGGATAGACTATAAGAAAGCCTTCGACATGATACCACACACATGGCTAATAGAATGCCTGAAAATATATGGGGCAGAGGAAAACACCATCAGCTTCCTCAAAAATACAATGCGCAACTGAATACAATGAAAATCAATACTTACAAGCTCTGGAATAAGACTAGCAGAGGTTAATATCAGGACAGAGGGATCTTCCTGGGCGACTCACTGTCCCCACTACTCTTCGTAGTAGCCATGATTCCCTTGACAAAAGTACTACAGAAGATGGATGCCGGGTACCAACTCAAGAAAAGAGGCAACAGAATCAACCATCTGATGTTCATGGACGACATCAAGCTGTATGGTAAGAGCATCAAGGAAATAGATACCCTAATCCAGACTGTAAGGATTGTATCTGGGGACATCAGGATGGAGTTTGGAATAGAAAAATGCGCCTTAGTCAACATACAAAAAGGCAAAGTAACGAGAACTGAAGGGATAAAGCTACCAGATGGGGAGCAAGCAAACATCAAACACATAGATGAGCGGATACAAATACCTGGGAATAATGGAAGGAGGGGATATAAAACACCAAGAGATGAAGGACACGATCAGGAAAGAATATATGCAGAGACTCAAGGCGATACTCAAGTCAAAACTCAACGCTGGAAATATGATAAAAGCCATAAACACATGTGCAGTGCCAGTAATCAGATACAGCGCAGGAATAGTGGAATGGACGAAGGCAGAACTCCGCAGCATAGATCATGAAAATCAGGAAACATATGACAATACACAAAGCACTACACCCAAGAGCAAATATGGACAGACTATACATAACACGAAAGGAAGGAGGGAGAGGACTACTAAGTATAGAGGACTGCGTCAATATCGAAAACAGAGCACTGGGGCAATATCTGAAAACCAGTGAAGACGAGTGGCTCAAGAGTGCATGGGAAGAAGGACTAATAAAAAAGTAGACGAAGACCAGAAATATACAGAGACAGGAGAAAGACAGACAGAACAGAGGACTGGCACAACAAACCAATGCACGGACAATACATGAGACAGACTAAAGAACTAGCCAGCGATGACAATTGGCAATGGGCTACAGAGGGGAGAGCTAAAGAAGGAAACTGAAGGAATGATAACAGCGGCACAAGATCAGGCCCTAAGAACCAGATATGTTCAAAGAACGATAGACGGAAATAACATCTCTCCCATATGTAGGAAGTGCAATACGAAAAATGAAACCATAAACCACATAGCAAGTGAATGCCCGGCACTTGCACAGAACCAGTACAAAAAGAGGCATGATTCAGTGGCAAAAGCCCTCCACTGGAGCCTGTGTAAGAAACATCAGCTACCTTGCAGTAATAAGTGGTACGAGCACCAACCTGAAGGAGTGATAGAAAACGATCAGGCAAAGATCCTCTGGGACTATGGTATCAGAACAGATAGGGTGATACGTGCAAACAGACCAGACGTGACGTTGATTGACAAAGTCAAGAAGTAAGTATCACTCATTGATGTCGCAATACCATGGGACACCAGAGTTGAAGAGAAAGAGAGGGAAAAAATGGATAAGTATCAAGATCTGAAAATAGAAATAAGAAGGATATTGGATATGCCAGTGGAAATCGTACCCATAATCATAGGAACACTAGGCACGATCCCAAGATCCCTGAAAAGGAATCTAGAAAAACTAGAGGCTGAAGTAGCTCCAGGACTAATGCAGAAGAGTGTGATCCTAGAAACGGCACACATAGTAAGAAAAGTGATGGACTCCTAAGGAGGCAGGATGCAACCCGGATCCCCACACTATAAATACCACCCAGTCGAATTGGAGGACTGTGATAGAGCAAAAAAAAAAAAAAAAAATAATAATAATAAAATGGACGACATCAAGGTGTATGGTAAGAGCATGAAGGAAATAGATATCCTAATCCAGACTGTAAGGATTGTATCTGGGGACATCTGGAAGGAGTTTCGAATAGAAAAATCTGCCTTAGTCGACATACAAAAGGGCAATGTAACAAGGACTGAAGGGATATATCTACGAGATTGTAGGAACATCAAACACATAGATTAGACGGGATACAAATACCTGGGAATAATAGAAGGAGAGGATATAAAACACCAAGAGATGAAGGACACGACCAGGAAAGAATATATGCAGAGTCTCAAGGCGATACTCGAGTCAAAACTCCCCGCCGGAAATATGATAAAAGCCATAAACACATGGGCAGTGCCAGTATTCAGATGCAGCGCAAGAATAGTGAAATGGACGAAGGCAGAACTCCTCAGCATAGACCAGAAAACTAGGAAACATATGACAATACACAAAGCACTACACCGAAGAGCAAATACGGAAAGACTATACATAACACGAAAGGGAGGAGGGAGAGGACTACTTAGTATAGAGGACTGCGGTAACATCGAGAACAGAGCACTGGGCAATATATGAAAACCAGTGAAGACGAGTGGCTCAAGAGTGCATGGGAAGAAGGACAGATAAAAGTAGACGAAGGCCCAGAAATATAAAGAGACAGGAAAATGACAAACAGAACAGAGGAAGGGCACAACAAACTAATGCACGGACAATACATGAGACAGACTAAAGAACTAGCCAGCGATGACACATGGCAATGGCTACAGAGGGGAGAGCTCAAGAAGGAAACTGAAGGAATGATAGCAGCAGCAAAAGATCAGGCCCTAAGAACCAGATTATGTTCAAAGAACATAATCTAGCGAGCGAATGTCCGGCACTTGCACAGAACCAGTACATAAAGAGGCATGATTCAGTGGCAAAAGCCCTCCACTAGAGCCTGTGCAAGAAACATCAGCTACCTTGCAGTAATAAGTGGTAAGAGCACCAACCTGAAGGAGTGATAGAAAACGATCACACTAAGATCCTCTGGGACTATGGTATCAGAACAGATAGGGTGATACGTGCAAATAGACCAGACGTGACGTTGATTAACAAAATCAAGAAGAAAGTATCACTCATTGATGTCGCAACACCATGGGACACCAGAGTTGAAGAGAAATAGAGGGGAAAAAATGGATAAGTATCAAGACCTGAAAATAGAAATAAGAAGGATATGGGATATGCCAGTGGAAATTGTACCCATAATCATAGGAACTCTAGGCACGATCCCAAGATCCCTGAAAAGGATTCTAGAACAACTAGAGGCTGAAATAGCTTCAGGACTCATTCAGAAGAGTGTGATTCTAGAAACATCGCACACAGTAATAAAAAGTGATGGACTCCTAAGGAGGCAGGATGCAACCCGGAACCCCACACTATAAATACCACCCAGTCGAATTGGAGGACTGTGATAGACCAAAAAAAAAAAATTATAATAATAATAATGTCACTTCTGTATTGATCTGGTATCATCAAACGCTTCTGAATTTATTTGGTTATTTTTGTTCCTCTTGGATTCTGATGAACAAATGAACCACGAGAAGCATACAAAATTAACAAATGAATAAATAATGGAATAAATAATTGAGTAAATAAATAAATAAATATATGTATTAATAAATATATAGATACAATTTCTGCTAAATTTTGGACATGAGTTCCAATACTCTTTTGGAAGGGCTCAGATAACTATTTTTCTTATATAAACCTACAACTTTAAATAAATTACGAGAATATGGTTAAGTATTCTCAAGGATACCAAGGTTATGAATATTCCCATTCCTAGGAATCTTCAGAAAGAGAGTTGACATTTTGTAAGGTTCCAGAGAAGAGTGACAATAATTCCGAGAATTTTCCAGAAAGATGAAGATGATTCCAAAATGTTTAACTTAAATTTCCGATGATTTTATCAAAGTCGTCGAACGATATGAATTGGGAGACCATTCGGTTATGGGGAGACTTTTCGTTCACTCTACTGACACGAATTCTATGAAAAATAATGTTAGAATAACGTTGAATATTTTCTCACGCTAGAAAAAGAAAGTCATTCAAGAATTCTAGAGGACATTTATCGAGCGTCATTTTCTCTCCCGCATAAACTGCAAATTAATTCAGCCAGATGACAAAGAGAGAAGCTCATTTGAGACAATTAAAAATTGTTCAGGTATTTTTACGTGGAGCACTTTTCAGTTTTCTGCAAAGAAGACTCTTGTGTCGACTTCGTCTGTCATTCTGCACTCTTTTCTGTCCGCACTTTTTTCCGCCCGCCCTCAGATCTTAAAGATAGCTGAGGGTAGAAGGCTGCAAATGGGTATGTTGATCATCTACTCTTCAAATATCCCACATACCAAATTGCAGCCCTCTAGCCTCACTAGTTTTGATTTTGTTTAAAGTTAAACTTAGCCATTATAGTATTATACCGAGACCACCAAAAGATAGACCCATTTTCGGCGGTTTAGATTATACGCTGTACAGAAAACTTTTTTTTTTACTTGTTTTCATTTGAGATGATTTATTTTTCCCACAATATTAATGAAGTTTTTCTTTCTGGTCAAACAGATCTGTAATCATTAAAGATAATTGTAGTATGAATATTCCAAATTTATGACCAAATCGAGCCTAGAATTATATCCAAATAGAGGCTACAATTAATCCTTCATGATATATGTGTCATTATACTAGTTTATAATGTATAACCTAAATCTAAAATATATTTATCTAGGCATTGTTATAACCCGCATATGTACAACAACATTCCTAGTAGTGTCTATATTAAGATCAAACTTATAACCAGATAGAGGCTAGAATTATAACCTCTCATTATCTGTCATTATACCTGCATGTAACTTATAACTGAGAGTCTACAATTTACTCAATATAATCTTTTAATAACCAAATTGAGCGTAGTATATCCCTTCATTATATATCATTATAAATGTTCTTACTTTATAACCCAGCGTCTACACTTTTATCACCGCCTTTTTAACCTTTCAGTTTTATCACAATTTTATCGTAGTTTTATTACAATTTTTCAGTTTTATCAGTCATATCAGTTTTATCATAGTTTTATTTCAGTTTTTCAGTTTAATACAATTTTATCATAGCTTTATCACAATTCGATTACATTTTTACAGCTTCACCAAAATTCTAAAATACTTGTTTCAAAAGTTTTTTACAATTTGATTACAGTTTTACCACAATATTTCATCACATTTTTATCAAAAGTTTTTCACATTGTTATTACTGTTTTATCAAAATTTGATCACAGTTTTATCACAATTTTTCTGTTTGATCAGTTTTATCATAGCTTTATCACAATATAGCAATATCATCACAATGTAATGACAGTTTTACCCCAATTTTTTAGTTTTATCACAATTTTATCATAGCTTTATCACAATACAGCAATTTTATCACAGTTTATCACATTTTTTCAGTTTTATCTCAGTTTTTTCATAGCTTTACCACAATACAGCAGTTTTATAACACTTTATTCATATTTTTTACAATGTAATTACAGTTTTACCACAATTTCATCACATTTTATGGCCACCCCAAAACACAACAGACACTTTCCCGACCACCGCAACTCGTGATCGACTGCCATTCAAATTTCATTTCTGAACAGATGGAACGAAAAGTTATGAAATGATGACCTTACTCTCAACATGACCTATGACCTTTGACCTCTGCAACGGCGAGGTAGCGTTTGTCAGTCGCAATGTGACAAAGACATTTTGTCCTATTACTTTACTATTTCTTTTTGAAACAGTTTTTAAATGCCAATTTTTTTTATTCTTTTGTATGAATTCGGAAGTAAATATTATTTATTTATTCTTTGTAAAATTTTTGAAATATACTGAGTTTTCATTAGACGTTTGTGTTGGTCAATGTCTCTGCTGTTTGTTGAGTGTTTGTTTATTAGGCTCTCGTTTGTTCCAGTCTGTTTGTGTACCTTTTCTTTGCTCGGTTTTACTGATTGTTTGTTTACTTCTCTTATGCCTTTTATTTTACTCATAGTTCTCTGTATGTGTATGTATGCCGGTGTTTGTTCAGGTCAATACAATTGTTCTCTACAAACAAATTCACACAGATTTGTCTGTTTGTTGCAGAAAATTATGTCTTTGTTCCAGAAAATTGTGTATTTGTTCCTGTTCCAGGAAAGTATGACTTAGTTCCAGAAAAGTATGTCTTTGTTCAGAATATATGATTCATTTTCTAGAAAGTTATGTCGTAGTTCCAGAAAATTGTCTTGGTTCCAGAAAATTATGTCTTACAAAAATTGTGTCTTAGTTCCAGAAAATTATGCCTTTGTTCCAGATTATTGTGTATGATCAATAAATAATCGATTCCGACAAACTTTTGACAAAGAAAACTAGCTACCTACTTCGAGTTGCTTCCAGGAAATTCCAGATTCCAGGTGGGATGGGAGGGTGGTAGGAATGGGAATTGGAATGTGTCAGAGGAAGTCTGGCAGATTTGTCAGAGATAATGGGAGACTGGAGGCGTTCTCAGAGGGGAGAAAGATTACTATCTAGAAGTTGGTGATGATGGAGGAACTAGGTGGAGAGAGAGGAGAGAGAGAGAGAGAGAGAGAGAGAGAGAGAGAGAGAGTGCAAATCCCGAGAGGACACAGTATTACAGGAGATTCCATCGAGGAGATCAATGGTTTTATTTTACATACTCTGAAAGGCCTCAGGGTCAAACGCATCTCGTTTCCCTTTTGTTTTCCTGCAAATTTTTGTTTTTTCAATTCCCAGAAAATCATCTCAGCAAGACTCAGGCTTCTTAAAGTTTGAATTACTTCGACTTAAAAGGAAAACTGTTTTTAGAATTGGAAGATGTTTAAAGTAAGGATTACCTGACCATTTGCTGGTAAAGGGGAAAGTTGGAATTGGGATAATGAGATAAATGAATTAACGGAAGAATATTGTAAATAAATCAGATGGAAAGAAAAGGTGATTATTCAAACAGATGTTATGAAAATGCATGGAGAATAAATAAAAAAATACATGTAGAATAAATAAAAAAATGCATATAGGATAAATAACAAAATGCATATAGGATCAATAACAAATTACATGAAGAATAAATAAAAATAACAAAATGCATATAGGATAAATAACAAAATTCGTGTAGAATAAATAAGAAATGCATGTAGAATAAATAAAAAGAAAAAATAATGTGAGGATGCTACTAAGCACGTCACAATCTGAGTTTTTTTCTTTTCTTTTTAAAGTGAACAAGTCCCGATTCCCGATTAAAGTAAGTCTCTCTTGACCAGATCCCTCTGCCATTTCTCTCCCTCAATCCAGCCATCTCCCAGTGAGGACCTTTTTTCGCCTGGATTCCAGACAAAGTCGAGTTTCTCGGTTTTCCATCTTCCATTTTGGTCATCCATAGAATCTTCCCCTCTTGGGACTTGGAGGGGAAGAGCTCTATACACTCCATTAGAGCCACTTGTTGCTGCTCTGTTCCTGTGTACGTGTAGGTGTGTGCATGTGTGTGTGTGTAAGCTATGTGTGTGCTTGCTATATACCGTGGCTTTACATAGCATCCTCTCTCTCTCTCTCCTATATGCCTATATGGATCACCCTTTCCCAACCCTGTTAGTCTCGAAGTGAATCTTTCCGGGAGAATGAAGTCAAATTGTGAAGCCACTCAGATCCCAAGCAAATACTCTGGACCTGCATAGTCTGTACATTTCCTTTGTGTTCCTCTGTGTGTGTGTTTTTTTTTTTTTTTTTTTTTTTTTTTTTTTATCTGTTTCTTTGCCTGCGTTCTGTCGTCTTGCTGGTCTTCCACTGCGTTGCGAAGACTTCGAGAGCCTGTTGCTTCTGGTGGGGACTAGGAGCCAATTAGCTGTGATTCCGAAAAAGAAGATTAACGTTTATTTTGGGTCTCAAAAAGTGGTGTCGATTTGCGAGTGATTTGATGTACATCATTAAATGCAAAGGACACTTATTGGTTCTTACTATTAAAATTGATTTTTTTGCTCCACTTACACATTTTATTTTGGACCTGCTGCCATTTTTTAAATAAAACTGTTAAAAAGAAACATCTAAAAAAAATTTTAGTTTTATGAGCTATCGACAGAAGATTAAGGACAAATAAAATATCTTAGTTTCCCCTGAAAATAAGATCTACTACGGCCGTTTTAATAATCGGTAAAACTATTTATTCTTCACATATACACATTATTTTTGGCTCATAACCATTGCTTTCAAAAGACATTTGGATAAAAGCAATGAATAATTTCCAAGTATGGACATGCTATTAGGACAATTGAAATCCTAAGTCCGTTTTTCAATCTCTATGAACTTCTCGTTTTCTATTTGCATGGGGAACTACCTTAAATCTCAAACCGCCTTACGTCTTGTCGCAATAACAACCTACCATCCGACACGCCCCATACGCACCCATTCCATCTCATCCGACAGACTCATCCCTATTCCAATAAAGCCTGGAGACCCATCATACCCCATCCTATTCAATCCCATCCCATTAACGGGACGGTCTCTCTCTCTCTCTCTCTCTCTCTCTCTCTCTCTCTCGCAGAGTCGACTCACCTTTCGAGCCAGTTGATGATGATGATGATGATGATGGTGACGGCATTCGTATCTGGAAATGAATCTGGATTTCCCGGAAGCTGTGCTGCAGCCTATACCGTCATTAATCATATGTAATCCGTCTGGATTTGTCCATCATGGGTCGAAATCCATTTCGTAACTGAATGCTTTTTTAGGGAAGGAGATTTCAATCATTTTGTTCCCTTGAAAGAAAATCACCCAAGTGATTTCATGGAGGATTTACTTGAATAAAGTTAAGAATTCACTCTGGGATTGCTTAGCAATTACTTGGGGATTACTTTGGTATTACTTGGCTATTACCCTGGGATTACCTGGGGATGGGCTGGTGATGGATTCGCTTCTGTACCCAGTAAGAGAGAGAGAGAGAGAGAGAGAGAGAGGATAGATGAAGAGAGAGAGAGAGAGAGAGAGAGAGGGAGAGAGAGAACAACAACAGAAATCGCATTTCACACCTCTTAACTCCAAATTCCAACGAGTTACGAAAGAGAAGAAGAAAAAGAAAATAACCCTCATCTGATTCCATCTCAAACCACCCAACTTCCAAACGCAGGTTCAGCGTCTTTGATGAATAGGATCCATTAACTGGATCAAACCCTCTTTGAGTGAATCCTTCAGCAATCCCTTCACCCTCCCCCCCCCCCCCCAAAGGGTATGGAGGATAGGAGGAAGGGGATGAGGGGGAGGGGAGTTAGATTGGCTGGAAATTAGATAAACATTGATCTTGTGAAGTAACTTCAATTGACGGGTGAACGAACTTATGCAAATGTGGATGCAAGTTGGATAGTTCAAGGAACTCGGTGGAATTAGGGGTTCAAGTAGGGATTTTACCCCCAGATATTAAAAAGGAAACCAAAATTAAGTATCAGAAGCCCCATATAGATATCATTGAGATCAGAGTTGAACGTGGAAAGAGAAATGCGAGGTTGAGTCTTGTCAGAAACTAGTCTCCTTAAGAGAAGGTCATTCTAGGTCACTCTGGGTCATTCTGGCTGATCCTCTCTTCCCAAGAGGGTAAAAGGAAGCAGTTTAAAGGGTTCGGGGAACATAGAGGAAGGCAGGGAGAACCATGTAGCAGGGACCAGTGAGTATGAAGGGCTACTCAAACTGTCTGATGCTCGTAAATTCTTGTTGGTTTAGAAAACTCTTCTGTTATTTTAATAATTCATTTATATCAGTGTATTCACTTATCATTTTATTAATTTTTCATTTATCTTCCTTTTCCTATAACTGATCTTTTCCTTCTATATTTCCTGTTATCTTCAGAAACTCCTTTCAAATGGACGCCTTCATTCTTTGGAAGCTGGAATTCTAAGTCAGAGGCCCCTGTGAGCTTCTCTCATATGAAAAGTTGTCTGTCATAAGTCCTCAATGTATTTAGTACCAGATTGAAGCCCTGGCATTCCTACACTCTCTTGCGCCCCACACGCTTCATTTCCAAAGCAGGGGACTCGTCCTTTCCCAACATAACTCGAGTCCTCGCTGGAAGCTCAAATGGTTTGGCGACGCAGCACACACAAGTGAATATTTTATCCGCTGCTTCCTATGCAGTTCCAGGTGGCCTGGATCATCCTCTCTCCATTCGGGAGTGAGACGACTCTCATATCGTTTTTAGAATGCGACTGAGATGCAGATGAACGATGAATGAATGATGAATGAACAATGAACACACTTCGCTTCCCTGAGTACCCGAATACAGATGAACAAATATATCTGACGTCATGGAAAGAGTCCTTTGTATTTTCACATAGTAAACGAATTACACAAAAGGTCCATTTTATAACGTCTGTAGTTTACGAGTCTGGAGGAGAGAAAGAGAGGGAGACGTGGATTTAGGACCACATTGGGAAAGAGATGGGGTAGTGGGGGTATGGGCTACTCGTGCCGAAATTAAAACGCTACAAAAGAGGAAATAATTCCTCCATGAAAGTTGTCTCTCTTTCCCTTTCTCTCTCTCTATTTCTTTTTATCTCCGTCTTTCATGGCATGTTGGCGGTTACAGCTAATGCCTCTCTCTCTCTCTCTCTCTCTCTCTCTCTCTCTCTCTCTCTCTCTCTCTCTCTCTCTCTCCAATGCAGTGTTGATGTTTAGACCCAAAAGGATTCATTAATTTCTGATCTCGACTGAAATTAGTCTCTCAAACGCCCAGCGCGTAATTACTTTTGAAGGAAAGATGCAGAGTGCGGTTTTAATTCGCGATTTCTGAGGGGTGGATGACGCTATGTCCGTTGCCCAGATTCTACTCATTCCGGAATGAAATAACCCCCTCCCCTCCCCCCTGCCCCCTTTTAAAGCCAGGGCACCAAAGACATCACAAATTCCATAAATGCCTCTCGTCCTTTGGATGAGATGGAGGTGAATCTCGGCGTTGCAGGATTGTGATTCAATCTAGGATGTCAGTCAGGTCGTTTGACACTTGTTTCAGGGACTGAACGCCCCTCTGACAATCACCTTACATTGATCTTACAGACTTACTGGAAATATACATCAAATAAAACTGTCTTGACACCATTTTCCAGACCTTTTTACACCTGCAGACGATCTATTTCAACTCTCGTGTGCCTGGGTTCGAAATGGCTCTGGAGAATCCTTCAAACAGGACTCAAGTTAACGAAGGTCTTTCCTCCTCCTCCTCCTCCTCCTCCTGCGCCGTTCAGAAGCTCCTCACTTAGTCAGGTCTGTTCCCTCTCTTCGAGGTAATGAGCAACAGGGTATATTGCCAGCCTTTGTGTGCTTTCTGTTGCCCTTAGAAGGCGGGTAGGATCGGGGGAGCGTCCTTAACAGTATATCTGAATGTGTAAACGTCTTCTCTGTCTGTTGTCAAGGAACTTTGTAACTATACAAATTTATCTGTAAAGTACATGTCTTTTTTAATTAGTGTCTGAGCATATTAGAGAAAGATTACTCTAGTCCTAAACCCTGAAAAAATAAACATATTGGTAAAGCATATTACTCCTTCGGATATTGTCAAGAAACAGCCACGTCGTTGACAAAGTTAAACTGTAAATCAAAAGAGCTATGAAAAGTTTTTCGTTGCCATTTTTACACCACAGTGAAAAAAGAAATTCTCTCTCTCTCTCTCTCTCTCTCTCTCTCTCTCTCTCTCTCTCTCTCTCTCTCTCTCTCTCTCTCTCTCTCTCTCTTTCTGAAAGAGACAGAAAGCGCCAATCAGTTTTACTAGATCTTTTTCACCTCTTGAACGAGCTTGTCTGTACCAAATTGCCGTTGAAGTCTGCCTAATTGGTGTCTGAGTTAGACTTTGGGTGCATGAATAGAGTCCTCCTAGCCTTTCCCAGTCGTCGTAAATTAGGCTTGAGGACTCTTATGGGCTCAGACTTTTACCAGAAGGAGACGTCTCACTTCTACCTTGGAATCTCGACTTGAGGACCTCAATTTAACATAGATTTCTTCAACATAAAACTGATGTACGTATTACAACGTAATTTTATTTGCTTCTTTGGGGCATAATGACTCTGTAATGACTGCGTATTCAGTCGGTTTGTGGCGTATGAATAGTGCTTATGGGAACTTTAGGTTATGTGGTAGATATCAGTATAATCAATTACATTTGCTTAGTTTCGGATTACTGGAAAGTTGAAAGTCTTTCCAAGGCACTAGACATTTCCACGACTGTTAAAAGATATAGTTCCCCCCAAAAATCTTCAGTTCAACAAGAAAATAGCCCAAAAGAAAGACGGGAGATAAAAAATGGAGAGAAAATAGCCTGAAAAAAATGAAAGAAACGCATTTCTAGTTGCTTTAACATTTGCTAAATAAACGACTGGAATTTATTTCCCCTTTGAGGTCACGAGAAGAGGTTCTGGGTGTCTCTCCTGAGACGACAAGAGAGTCTCTCTCTCTCTCTCTTCTCTCTCTCTCTCTAGCCTTGTGGGGCTTCTGTCACAACAGAGGAAGAAATAGACCTATTTATATGGAAATAATCCCCCAGACATGAAGCAAAAAGTGAACTGGAAACAGCTGATGCATTTTGAGTCGGACGAAATTTGATGGGATTAAGTCCAGAGGTTTCTGACAAAAAGGTTTAGTTCATCTTCGTTCTCTCATGGATGGAACTCGATCAGTTGATAGGTTAAAAGACATTGATCCTTAAACCAGAGTTGCAAAAGGACGATTTTAGTAGAGGGCTAAAAAGGGTCGACAGGAAACCAGATGGATATAATTCAGTCATACATAAAGTTGAACCAACTGCTGTATCTTACATAGCAGGTCGAAGTCCGACGATTTTATATAAAATAATTTTTTGGTTGATTTTCATCTTGCTAAGAGACAATACACTGCCGACATACTTTTTATTAACTCTTCTCAGCTCTCCATAAAATATCCAGAATTCTGGAAAGGGAATTCTATGAAAAAATAAAGAAATGGATTTTTTTAGACAACGTTTCTCCCTCTGAGTAATTTCCCTCTGGTAATTTTTTCTTCTTATTGTCACCTGAAATGATTTCTTTGCTCTGAATTCGATGAAAAGAGAATATTAAATATTGTAGTCTATTCCTGTTTTTGTGTGTCTGTGTCTGTGTGTGTGTGTATGTGAGAGAGACGAGAGAGAGAGAGAAGAGAGAGAGAGATCCGTGACTTCGAGTCCTGGTCATCACACAAATCGTTAAACAGATCCCGTGCTGTATGTCGGGTCAAGAGAGGTCATAGTCAGAATCGGGGGTCACATTAAAAGTCCTGTTAACAAGGGGACCCCAACTCGGTCTGTCCCGGTGGGCCATTTAAGGTAAAGATTTTAGGACAAAATGTATTTTTAGTTGGAATTCGTCATTCAAGGTTTTAGCTGGAAATGTAACACACCTGGGATTTAATTATGATTAAAGGCTGAGTTTAGGTTCTGGTATAAGTGTAAAATTGCGATGTGTTTTTAAAATTATCATTGATTTGTAACATTTCCTTTATTGAGACAGACAGATATATACTCATTGATTGACCACAAACATATATACATAGAGACAGACAGATAGATAGATTAACACACACACAGATATTGCAGGCTGAAACTAATCTAGAAAGGCAAATATTATATGAACTAATAATTCCTTTTATTAAATATCTGTAAACTGATTGTAAAAGCTTTATATTTTATGGAATGACAGATTCAGTAACTACGTAGTCAAATAGACAGACAATTGGATAGATAGAAAGAGAAAGAGGTGGAGCGAAAGAAAGGAAAATAAATGTATAATCAAAACAAATGAATTTTTTCAGATATCTTTAATTTTTGACGTTTCTCGACATAGAAATATAGATGATTAAGTAGCTACGTAGACAGACAGACAGACAGGCAATTAGATAGATAGATGGAATGATAGGGAGACAGATAGAGAGATATATAGACAGAGATAAATACAAACATTGCACAACTAACAAATAATCTCTCTTTTTAGCAGTGTTTATCATCTGTGGAATTATCAAACTCGTCCGCGCGTTAAAACAAGTTTCGTCGGCACAATCGAGTTTTCTGTCCGGTGGTGGCCTCAACCGCGGCCCTTAAAACTCTCAGCCGAACCACATGAAACTCAGCCACGGTCCGTTAATGGAGTAGTGTTGGTACCTATAGCACTTCCAGAAATACGATCATGTCTACCTTTAACCTTGTGTAATATAAAAGCTACAAAGGCTAGAGGGCTGCAATTTGTTATGCTAGATAACTGGAGGGTGGTCGATCAACCTAGCAATTTGCAGTCCTCTAGCCTCAGTAGTTTTCGCTTACTCGGGGAGTAAGCCTACAAACTACTTTTTTGTTGTTGTTCTTGCTGTTGGTGTTCTTGTTGGGGGAGGGGGAGGGATAGGACAGCCCTCTGGAAGAACCTAAAAATGTCTGAAAAAGGTGTTTTGCTTTGATTTAAAGATGCAGGAGTTTTAGGATGGAATATTTATGATTCATTTATTAGAATGAAAATGTTAAAATTAATGTGTATGTTAAACAGTATAGAACTCCTACCTCTAATAAAAGATAGCTTATTTATTATAATTTTCGTTGGTGAAACAACGCTTTTTTTTATCGTAGATTCAAGCACACGCTCCGAGCGAGCAGAAGGTCGGATCTCGCCTTGTTAAAATGTGAGGGTAGTCCGACAGACAAAGGTTTCACATTACAAAACAAAATTAAATCTTCATTTCATCTCAGTCTTTTATGAAAAAAGATTTTATTCTATGAAATATTTCACGACGATTACAATTAACATCGATGGAATATTTTTAATCCCGGTGAAATGGCCAGTTTAAATATTCTTAAAACATTTTCATTATTTTACTAAAATAGGCCATTGGTTTCCAGATGACAAATTTAGATCATGTTTTTTTGTTTTTGTTTTTTTGTTTGTCAATTCTCAGTTTTTATTTATTGATATTCCTTTGTTTTGGGGGGAATTTTTTGTGTTGTTTGGAAAAGTTTCTGCCTCATTATTTAATTTACATGAATCTATTTTATTTGCGTTTTGAAGATATATGTTACCGAGGTTCCAACCTCGTTACATTTTAAAGGTATGTTGGTAGCAATGTCCGTGCAGCAAGGTACATCCGTTTTCTCTCTCTCTCTCTATTTCTCTCTCTCTTTCTACAACACCCCTCTCTCTCTCTCTCTCTATTACCTAAGGCAATTAAATCAGACTCGTGAACTACAAAAATACATTTATTTAATAGCAAAGTATTAACTAAATAAATCAGGTTCTTAACAAAATGATTAAATGAAAGTTTGAACTCAAAATCTAAATATCTCAGATAACCCTGGGAATTGAACTAAACCTGTCCATCCCTCCTTTACAATAAACAACATTAGTTTAGTCATAAAACTAGAAAAAGTCATAGCACAGTCTAGTAACACCATGGAACATCAGTTAAGTTCCCATTTCTAAATAAGTTACCAGGACCAGTTCCCCTTTGTTCCAGATCCGCCTGTAAGAAGACAGAGCACATCGATAAGCGTAAGATTAAAAAGCAAAATAAAAAGGTCAAATAAAATAGGACATCTTTGAAGCAAATATTCAAAATACAGTTAAGGCCACACTTTTGGCTAAAAAATAAGTATGCTTACCCATTCAACAAAGATTACACAAACTTCATGTCGTTCTCCCCCTTTGACTAACTTACTCTCTCATTATGTAGGGAAATAGCTCGCACGAACGGTAGCACGAATTAACACACAAGACACTCCCAAATAAGTTCTGTCACTAATTTTGTCACAAGTTCATGACGTCATTATATAGATCATTGTTCACGCCCAAGAATCAGCCCCAACTCGATTCAGAAAGCATATCTGCACCCGTCCATGCATGGAGACAGGACGTGGTCTGTTCTGTTTAGGCAGCGACTTTCGACATCGCGCCACCCATGGAAGTTGTGCCAGCATTTCCAAAGCTGAGCTATCTTGTCACATTAGGACCACTGTTTCCATTGAGAGTTAAATTGATGATCTATGCATCAGCCTATTCAGAAAAAAAAGATACAAATCGCATTCCAACGGTGTCTTAATTATCTTGTCAATATATATATATATATATATATATCTAATATATATAGGTATATATATATATATAGTATATATAGTGTATGTATATATATATATATATAATAGTATATATATATATATATATATATATATATATATATATATGATATATATATAATATATATATATATATATAATATATATGTATGTGGTATGTATATATATGATATATATATATATCATATATATATATATATATATATATATATAATATATAATATATATATATGTATATATGTATATATTATATATATATATATATATATCTATATATATATATATATATATATATATATATTACATCAATATATATATATATATATATATATATATATATATATATATATCTATATATATATATATATATATATATATATGATATATATATATATATATTATATATAATATATATATATATATATATATATATATATATATATATATAATATATATATATATAATATACATATATATATAAATGATCTCAGTTCCTCAAACTTTCTTACAATTACGAAAACTCCAAAACAATTTCACCCGAAACGTATCATTAAGAATCTATTTTTGTTTTCGAATATCCCCAAGTTTTCAAAATTATTAAAAAGTAGCCCTTATCCCTTCCAAGAAAATTAAAACCACAATTCAACTTTGGAAAATATTCCATTCGTGCGGAAAAAATCCTCTCGTATAAACCATTCCTATTTTCTGACTTTTCCGGAAGTTCTTCCACAATAACGAATCCACTAACTGTACTACTGAGGAGAACAGACAAAGCTGTTTACCCTCTCGAGGGAAAACATTTTATTGACAATCATAAATTAGTATTAAATGTACAGTGTATAGTAATGCTGTATGAAACTCTCAGCCACGGCCGTGGTTCCCTGTGTTGTTGGGGTGCCTGACGCATGATCATGGTTACATTTAACCTTAAATTAAATAGCAACTACTGAGGCTAGAGGGCTGCAATTTGGTGAGTTTGATGATTGGAGGGTGGACGATTGTCGCGGTAATCACTTT
Source organism: Macrobrachium nipponense (assembly GCF_015104395.2). Taxonomy (NCBI): domain Eukaryota; kingdom Metazoa; phylum Arthropoda; class Malacostraca; order Decapoda; family Palaemonidae; genus Macrobrachium; species Macrobrachium nipponense. Next base: position 5,176,847 of record NC_087223.1, read on the forward strand.
ATAGCGAAGAATCATATATAAAGGAAAGGAAAATGCATCTTCTTCGAGAAGGTCTGCAGCAAATAGGCATTCGCGCACGTGTTGGAGACGTCTATTCTCATGATTGATCGAGAATCCCCAGGTGTGTTATGGAACTCAACACGCGCCGTCACGTCGCTAGAAATGCCGTGTATTATGAGTAACTTTTCGTCTGGATCCTTCTAAAAAGTTCCTGTCGGGAGACGTTCGGTGGTTAAGCTCCGCCCTTTTCAGCCCCGCCCCCCAGATCGCCATATATATAAGACTGAAGAAGTAGAGAAAACCAGATCATCAGAGACGAAGGATAAAAGAGGAAGAGGACGCACGAGAGAGAGAGTGTGAACGGAAATGAGTCAAGTCGTCCACAGTCGGGGAGAGAGAGAGATTCCGACGTTGAGCAACCTTTCAGAGGAGAAACGTCCTACATGTGGAGTAACCCGCCCTTCGAGTATCAAGAATAGACATTGCTTTCTGCAGTGCGGAGTCAAGAAGCCGTCTGAAGTTCTACTGTCCCCGTTTGAGAAGCCCTCACTTCGAACACTGATTTCGACCGCTGCAAAACTGGCCAGCAAGTATTTCATTACCGCACTGTTTTCCCCAGTTCACATATTGTAAGGTTTCATTTTGTTATGTAAATAGGAGAAACCATTCTGCATTTATCTTTGTCAGTAAGCTTGTAAATAAACTTCTGTGCTGTTTGAGTTTCTCTCTATATTCGTATCCCGAGTTTCAACTGTTGGTGTTGAATGCTTTTTTTTTATCATAATTAAGAACCTGAGAAGACCTCTGGGTCCGTAACAACGATCAACATGCCAATTTGCAGCCCTCTAGCCTCATTAGTTTTCAAGATCTAAGTGTGAACAGAAAAGGTGCGGACGGACAGAGGAGGAGCCATCTTAGTATTTTCTTTTCAGGGAACTGACGAGGCTACTTATTGCTTTCAAGATAAACCCTTTTCTTCACTTTTAAAGATAATTTTTCACACATTCCCCTTCACCGCAGTTCCCTTTTACACCAACCTACCTCCTGTATATATAGAAATATTTATTTATTTATGCATCTGACAAAAGGCCTTGTTTTGTAAACAAGCAGGACGTAAACAAGTAAACAAGATGCTCTGAATGGCTTTGCTGAAGCAGACATTCTGACCTGAGATTCAATATCCCACGTCGGGTGGATTTCCAATTCCTGGCACAGATGGTCCTTTTCCCTCTACCTGCTTCTGGGCTCAATTCGGTCTTAAGATTGTCTTGACTCTTGAATTGTTTGGGAGTTTACTAAAGTTTTCTTGATTTGGAATTTCTTTAAATTGCATTTTCTTAAAGTTTCCCAAGTCAAGTCTGTTTTTGGTGGTCAATGTTCCTAGGGAGGTTATGTCCATTTAAAGTTTCTGACAGTTGTGTATTTTTGAAATCTCTCTCTCTCTCTCTCTCTCTCTCTCTCTCTCTCTCTCTCTCTCTCTCTCTCTCTCTCTCTCTCATTTTTTTTCCATCCATCAGGCAAATAGGTTTACCGAAGACGACTATAGAGCCTGAACATGTATGGCTTAGAAACACGACGATTGCGAGGACAACTAATAGAAACATTTAAAATACAAAAAGGCATAACAAAAGTAGACTGTAACTTATTTACGTTAAACGAAAACCAGACAAGAAACAATGGATGGAAACTAGAACTGGAGATACAACACGTCCCGCTGTGGGAGCTTCTTGACATACAAGATATGTGACACGTGGAATAAACTGCCACCAGAAGTTGTAAACAGCAACAGTGTGGAAGAGTTTAAAAGAAAGCTAGACAAAATCATTAAGAGGGCACTGTGAATGAACAGTAAAACCTGCTCCTAGAGATAAGTGAGCAAAAGATGTCTCCTCTTAGGATGGACTAACAAGTCTTTGAGACATCCTAATCCACGTAACTCCTTGTAACTCTCCTCTCTCTCTCTCTCTCTCTCTCTCTCTCTCAGAAACGAATATGCTTTACCCAAAGTCCGAGTTATTCCTGTCTCAGGAAATTGCCGTGTCCATCCAGACTTCTTCTTCCTCTTATGAGTCAGGAGTCCTTTGCAGGACTCGCCACCAATCTCCTGTGAGTGACTGACCTCTTGAAAAGGGAGAAACTAAGCAAGTGGAAAAACAAATGGAAAAGAAGATTCGTGGATAAGTTGTCTACAGAGAGAGAGAGAGAGAGAGAGAGAGAAAGGCCCTCCTCCCAAGCAACAAGCAGAAAAAAAACATAACTATTTTATCATGCTAAAATGTTTTTTCAATATTCTTAAGACATGCAGACACAGAACAAACTATCTGAATATCAGTTAAGCAAAACTGGGTTTATTTATTATTTTTTTTAAATAAACAGATGTTTTACTAGTGGTTATTTCCGGGACGTAATTACCCAGAATAAACTGCCGATATATTTCTTTCAATAACTAAAAATAAAATATTACATTTATTAAATTATAAAGATTAACTTTCAAAAATTTCATATTTAGAAATGACGAACAGATCTCCCCACATTTCAAATCTGAAAATCTAATATTTTTAAGTATTCCCCTACAATCTTATAATTCAGATCTTAATCCTTTATTCCATCCATTTTTATCAAAATTCCGCTTCCTACACTTTCGTCAATTGCCCATCTTTTCCATTTCTGCCGTTTTGTGTCTAATTTCTATAGGTACAAAATTATCGAAGCAGCGATCTTCTGTCATTCGTTAGATTCAAGTTCCCTCGATGTTTAAACCACATTGCTTCCCTCTCTCCCTCTATCTCTCTCTCTCTTTCTCTCCAAACTTCTGTAGTACTGGTAGCTGCATATTTAACTCTTCCAAAATCGAGAATATCCGCATAATAATCTCGGACATATGATAATCGCAAGTAGGGTGCATAATTATCTGAATAATTATGCCCTCGCTGAATTTCCCGTTTTGCTCACAGGATATGAAGCTGCAAGTATCGAGTTATTGTATAAACGGTTTTTTCGTTTTCGTTAAATATAAATTTTGCAGTTTAATTATTTATTTATTTGTTTTTCCGCAAGAAAGGAATTAGGTTTGTGTGGTTAAGCTTAGCCAAGTTTTTTCATGTTCATTTTATGAAGATAAATATTTATATTTGCAAAAGCTTCTAATTTCATTATTTTTTATTATTCCCTCGGAAGGAATCCTTGGTATGCGGTTCATTTTAGCCAAGTTTTTGTTTTTTATTTTCGCTTTATAAAAATGAATACAAGAATCCTTTAAAATTCTAGTTTTTGTCCATAGAATTTAGTCAAAAACTGAAAATAAGGCTTCAGGCAATTATAAAATGCATTTTTTTTAAAGATAGTTCTTCTGTTTTTGAAAATAATATAAACATTTGTTAGAATTCAAACAGTTTTTATTGATAATATTTGAGAAAACCAGAGAATAAGGCCTCAGCCAATTTCAGAAGACACAGATACAACTTAGATATAAATATAAAAAGGAAAAACATTTGGTAATACAACAACAACATCAAATACAACATTAAAAATATAAATGTAAATATCTTCTATTCTTGTACAATAATTTTAATGAATAGTATTTGGGCAAAACTTAGAACTCCCAGATACAACTTAGATATAAACATTACACCAACTAAAACAACAAATACAACAACAACATCACATACACCACTGAGGTGTTGAAATGTGGATATCTGCCATTTCTTTACTATAGTATTTAGGAAAAACATGGAATAAGGGTTTTAGATAAATGTGGAACTCACAGATACAACTTAGATGCAAAGATAAAGAACTTCAATATAAAATACAACAGCTACAACAACGGCAAATACAACACACAAATCTGAACATGGATTCAAACGCTTTCCGTCGTGCTGAAAAAAAAAAACCAAAACCCCCAAAAAAAAACACCATTTTTGCTCCCGAACAATATTAATCCTCTCCTGAACATAACTTTTTTTTTTTCTTTTTTTCCGCTGCTGTTGGAAACAAGGTTTAAAGCCGGTAAACTCTCTCTCTCTCTCTCTCTCTCTCTCTCATCTCTCTCTCTCTCTCTCTCTCATCTGACTGGTGTTGATAGATATCTATTGCTTGAGCTTATATTCCTATTATTATTATTATTATTATTATTATTATTATTATTATTATTATTATTATTATTATTATTATTGTTATTATTATTATTATTATTATTATTATTATTCATCGAGTGACGTTAATAGTTTTTTTAGGAGTAAAAGATGACAGTAAAGAGTTAAAAGGACTGATTGGTGGTATAAATGTGGTTATAAATGTGTAGGTTAAAAGTGATGTCTATGGTGGATATTTCTTATATAATTCTTTTGAAAATAAGAAATAAGAATGTGTTTTGTGTGTATGAATAAGAGAAATACAAGGCCTTGATTTCCCCATTCCATGATTCATTTATTTAATTCCATAGCTTATACGTAACAACAAGCCAGTCTTCCCTCATAAGATTCCATTCAAAATCAGACTCAGACAGTTTTTTGCAGACAGTTCCCTCTCTCCTCCCCCACAGGACCCCTTCCTCAGAAGTCCCTCGGTCCCTCAGCTACTATACTTCTATATTAATTTTCTTCTTTTACCTTAGGATTCCCCTACCTTACCCCTACCCCCTCTCCTCAAATTGTCTGGGGGTGAATTCTCCCTTCCTAAATCCTTGGACTCTCTCTCGTTCTCTCTCTCTGTCTCTCTCTCCTTGGCGAAGAAACTGAATAGGATTCAGCCTCCCCTAAAACCGAGACACACACAGTTATCGTTTCCCAGAATCCTTTGCAGACAGAAGCCAAAACTGAACCGAAATAAAAACTCGTAGAGAACAAAAGGGGAAGTTTGCATCTTCCCTCTTCCACCTGAAACCAGATGTCTGTCTCATCAAGAGCTTCGTCCTCGTCAGTGTCAGGTGTCCCCCGATGAAATGTGTGTGTGTGTGTGTGTGTGGTCAACGCAGAAGCCACCAATTTCAAAGGTATAAACACCAAGTAATTGTTTTGTGTCAAATTGCCCAAGTGCACGATTTACGTTAAATCTGCCAGATGGTTGTTTTTTGGTATAATTTTCATTTTATGGTTTTCAATTTCGTTTGAGGATTTTTGCAGGCTGCAATTTATAATTTAATGTAAGGTATTGGATGTAAAATCTTTAAAATATTTAAATATATATGAATGTCTTTTATCTAAATAATTGTGAATCTCTTCCAGCCATAATGATTATTTTATTACCATTAATCTAAAGGTCGATTTAATTATCGTTTCCATTTGTGAGTTGTTAATCAATTCCTTCATTAATTTCCTAGACAATTTATTAAACGTTATTAATTCAATATACTTTTCCAAAACAGTTTATTTCATGTTTAAATAATATTTATTTTATTTTTAACTGCAATGAAATTATCAGTTGCATCCGACATCGATGTCAAGAGTTTCAACTTACAAATTATGGATTTACAAGTAACTTAAAAAGATTCCTTAATTCACCTAATAAAATTCACTCCTACAAGTTAATTCTAGATTAAGGTCACTCGTTGATTACAACCATAAAAAGTATCTGGGATTTACTCTGAGGACACAATGTCAACAATATTAGGATAAGGTCACTTTATCAGTCCAGAAAAAAGAATGAATATTTGATATTTTTTTATTCTTTTTCAAACTATTTACCGATCTGAAGAAAATGGAATAATCCTGCATGTATACATACATATACTATACATATATATACATAAATATACACTATGAATCCCCTTGCACTATGCATACCACAAAGCCATCAACAGCCGGCAGCGGTTGACGTAATAATTGTCCCTCATCCGCAAAGATTGAGAATGGCCTCACGGAAATGAATGGGAGCCAACTTTCGGACTCCATAAGCGTGATTTATTGCTTGTTTATTTTCTTAAATCTTATATTCAGTTCAGCAGCTGTATTTTTTTGACGTTGACGTAACGTTCAGTGGTTTTGCCCAGTGATTCCTCCTCTTGTTGTGAATTGCCTAACTATCGTGTTTAACGATTGTTTTTATTTTGTTTTCGAGTTGGACGTACGCTCTTTTGTTGACAGCCTTCTGGAGATTTATCTTACGCCTTTTTGGAGGAATACTCCGACGGACCTCCCTTGGAAGTGGTTTTCCGTAGATGTGCTGAGCCATCTACGTCGTATGTGCATTGTGGAGTTTGATCACGGCTGTGATAGCGCAGGTTATCGTCACTTGCGACGCCTGTACTCCTGATTCCCGCCTTAGGATATGGCGGAAGACGTGGTCGTCACTGTCCCGCCACGTAGGAGGCGTTACGCCAACCACTGTCCTGTCCGTCTTCAGCTGCTGGTCCAGGAGAGCTAAGGGCTCTTGAGGAGGCTCGTAGGGAGGCAATTGCCAGGTAAGAGGTGATTATCCTGTGTTGTCCCTTGGAATTGATCTCGACTCCTGGGTCTCCCTGGACAATTTGTGGGCTCCCCCGTATAGCTGCTGGGAGGTTGAAGCGACCTCCTGTGCACTCCGTTGTACGCGAGGATTTGCGTATTTGATTATTAATCATATTTGTATAAATATATGTATGTTATATTAAGTTGTCGGTATTGGGTATTTATTGCTCCTCAGAATGTCTATTTGAATTAGTTTTAAGTTTAGTACCAACACGGTTAGGTAGGAGGTTTAAGGTTTTCCTGTCTTTATTTTCTCTAGCCTTCCTTCATTCTTATAGTTATAGGTTAGTGGTTTTTCATTATTGGGCCCGTATTATTATCATTTGAGCATTTGGCATATTATGTCCTTTCCTTGCTTTGTTAGGGTCAGCTTTTAAGTATCAGGTATCCTTGTGAGCCCGTTTTTGGTTATTGTTATTGCTCATATTTATTAAGTTTAATCACAAGGCTGATTTAGTATTAAGTGTACTTTATTATTAAATATTGTTGACTTCATTCTGGTGTTTGTGTCCACATTCCTCTTACCCTGTGTACTTTCTTACCGCCTACGATCCCTCTGTAGTAAAATATAAAGAACCTGTATTACGGCCAAAGGGGTCGTAACATGGGCCAAAACGAGGCACCGGTTTTAATAGATTCCGGTTTATTTGAGCTCCTGGTTTAATGGTCCGGTTTGAATTAGTTGTCGGGCGATCGGAGTGGCGTCACATTTTGTTTGGTACGAATCTGAAGTTGCATATATTTCTCTCTCTCTCTCTCTTTTAAGAGGTATTAAGGGTTAACCTAAACACATATCTTGCTGAAACTGACTTTCTCTCTCTCTCTCTCTCTCTCTCTCTCTCTCTCTCTCTCTCTCTCTCTCTCTCTCTCTGCCTAATCTTCTCCGGGTACTTATCACTGCCAAGCAACACACGCCAGACTCAGACATTGCAACTTGCAACTTGCAAAATTCCTCTCGTCTCGTGTCGGTGCAAAAGAGGCTTCAACTTTCTCTGTGAAGTCTTCCTGCTTCCTAACTTTTCTGAACGTTTGTAAACGTTTGCCAAGGTTTCCGAGGCGTTATGGATACATTAATATTTCCCAAACGTTTATCAATTCATAACTGTTTCCCAGACATTGATAAATATTATAAATGTTTCGCAGGCGTTTATAAATACATAAATATTTCCCAGACATCTATAAAAGTTCAGAGATGTTTTCCAGACATTTATAGATATTAGAAATGTTTCCTAGACATTTATAAATATATGAATATTTCCCAGATGTCTATAAAAGTTCATAAATGTCTCCCAGATGTTTATAAACTATTATATTTGTATATTTTACCCAGATATCATTCAATATCCACCTTACATCCGAGGGGAATTTATACACCACAAACATCCAACATCCATTTCAATATAACCCTCGGGGATAACTAACACCCAAGGGGAGAAGTTATATGCATATTCTCCCTTCCCCCACCAGGATTCGAACCCTGGCTTTTTGGGGCTGACACAATGACAGACAGTGACTTGCACCACACAGCTATCAAGTCCTAATCTTCCTTTTTCGTTCTAATCCTTATTTCCTATCAGGATGGAAATAGGAATATGAGAGAGAGAGAGAGAGAGAGAGAGAGAGGATGCTTCTTCCTCTATTGTTGCAGTAATAGAGTCGATCAGGCTCTATTATTGAGCGGTATTAGTGGGACAAAGGGTCATGTCATTCTCTCTCTCTCTCTCTCTCTCTCTCTCCTGTATATATTCCATATTGACATCTATACACATACCCCAAAGTTAGGTCAAACCTTACGTTGCAAATTTAAGCTAAAAGTCAATTTGTCCCGAAAATGGACCTTGTACCACCGAGGGGGTATCAATTACCCACTGCTACCCCTCACTGCTGATTTTGCACAAAATCTGTTGATGATGCCGCCCACTGACCCACCCTCCCCAAACACCTTTTTTTTCGCAACCAAGCCAAAATATTCCGTTCACTCATCTATTTTACCCGAAAAAAAATGTAAAAAGTAATTTTCATTTTCTTTTGATTGTATAAGCTTTTGTTCTGCATTTTCTATCTTACTTTTTAGTTCTATAACTTTCCATGCATTTTTTTCTTTTGCAAGACCTTTTTTCCATTTTATGATTTTCTGGAACAAGATCCTTCTGTCTCTTGGTATGCATGACTGATGTTTACTTTTCTTCTTCGGTATATATTTATCCACTATTTTTCTCTAATATTTTGATATCTCCGTATTTACCCTTATGTCATCACTTATTACGAAAATGTTATCCCAATCTTTGTTTAATTCTTCATCTATTTCTGACCGTTTTATATTTTTATTTTAGAAGTTGTATTTTCCATATCCTTCCCACTTTTTCATTTCTTGCTTATCTCTGTTTTCACTTGCTTTGGAATGGACTGTTAATTCTATGACATTATGGTCTGAAATACATGCATTATAAACTATTATTTCTTTAACATATTTCACCTCGTTCACAAATACTAGGTCTAAAGTATTTTCCTTTCTTGTTGGTAGGCGATTTATTTGTTGACTGTTGTATTCTAGGACCATATCTAATAGCTTTTCGAATTGCCTCATATCTTCTGCTCTACTATTACTCTCTTTTTTATATATATAAGTACAACCACAATCTCCTATTCGTTCTTTCCAGTCTACAAAAGAAAGTTGAAGTCTCCAGCTAGAGAATAGTCCAGTCTTTGTGATTTCTACATATATCATCCAATTTTTCTATTATTAAGTCAAACTCTTTATTATTAGGAGGTCTATATATTACTATGTTCATTAATTTTTCAGATTCAAATTCTACTGCTATTAGTTCATATTCTGAGTTACTATATCTCTCATATATTTTTCCTTGTTTTTTGTCTTTCCCATATATCGCGGTTCCCCCTTGATTCCTATTTTTTCTATCTGATCTATAAGTTTGGAACCCTTTTATTTGATCATCATTCCCAGTCTCTTGGGGAATACCAGGTTTCACTTATATTCATTATATCTATTTTCTTTTTCAATTTGGGTTAGTTCTTCTAAGTACTCTATTTTTCTTTTTGAGTTACTCGTAACTAAACCCTGCGCATTCATCACTATGATGGTTTGCGTGTTTTCTCCATCATTTAATATTGGTAATAATAAGGATTTTCCCATGTCTCTCTCCTGTTCTGGTATGTTGTTCTTTTTTCATTTCCCAGAAAATTCTGACATTAAAAAATCCAACGTTTTCCATAATATTTGATATTCCTTCATATAATTATTCATTTTGTGTCTGAATCAGCAATTTTCTCCGTATCTGCAATATCCTCTTGCATAATAAATACAGTTATTATCTCTTGAGTAGAATCTTGGAGCTGAGGTTTTGATGTTTTTTTGCTGACATCTATGCATATCTCGTTGATGGCTTGCTTTTTTCTTTTACCTGATATTCTTTATTCCTCTCTTTATTTGTTTCTTTCTTATTTTGGATTTTATTACTTGATAGATTATTTATTTGATTATGATTCATGGCTACAGGGTGCATATATTTACATTTTTTGTCGAACTTACATCCTTTTCCTTCTTTAAGGTTTTTGCATATTTTTGGATGTAGATCTCTGCAATCATCCTCATAGCCATCTAGGTATGTACATTTACCATATATTTCATAGTTGTGATATACCTTAGGATGTTTGTAGTAACATCTTTCTCCAAATCTGCAATTCACTCTTTTCAAAAGGTTGCAGACTTTGTCTTTTTTGTCTATTTTTTCCTCTTTCTCGTCATTGCGTAGATCTGGGTAGAGCCTCTTCGGGATTTTCTTTTGTGTTTTCATATCGTAATTTATTTCTTCGTAAGTATGCTGCTTTATTGTCCATAGTGCTATAGCTTTTATTGTTAGCATTTATGTAGCATCAATGAGTATCTCTGCATCCATACTTTTATCTTGTTCTTTGTTTTCCTTATTTTGTTCTGTTCATTTCAGTTTTTATGTTTACTTCTTCCGTTCCGTCTCTTCTTCTTCTTCCTCTTCCTCTTCTTCTTCATCCTCAGCTATTTGTACATTCAATCTTGATTTAATAACATTGTCTATCCATGATAGATATGTTGAGCAAAATATTCTGGTATCTTTTCTCATGTCTTGCATTACCTCAGCACATTGTGGATGGGTCGGAATGTTGCATGCAGCACATTTTCTGATTAGGTTTTGTGGATTAACTATGCTATATCACACCTTACAGTTTGCATGCTTTTGTCATTCTTTTTCCTAATGACAATCAATTAGGATATTCACAATCTTCACCTTATTCATTTTCTTTGTCGGGAATATGTTGGTTTATGTATATTTTCTTTATGAGTCTCTTGACCACTTGGATTTTATTTGGAACTTCTTCAATTATTTTCAAGATGTTTTCAGTTGATTTGTTCCAGTTTGAAGGATTATATCCTTCTAATATATCTATGAATGCTTTTGTATCTTTTTTGGTTAGGACTGTTGCTGATCTCATAGATGAGAAATGCCAGTTCCCTTCCTGCTACCTCATCGTATTGCGAATCTGCCAAGCAAGCTAAATTTCGCCATTTCTTCCCGCAGTTGGAACTTACTGCCATCTTGCTCTGATTTACAGTATTTCACTGATAAACTAACTTAGAAGACGCTTTATCCTACTATTTTCCCACACTAATCTTATCACCGATAGTTCATGAACACTTTTAGATATTTCTCAAATTCTAGGCGTATGTTAAACTTGTGATATCGGTTGATTAATCTGACTTCGCGCGGGAATGTCTCACCAAGCAAGATGGCTACTACTACTACGAGAGAGAGATGAGTAGAAGAGAGATCGCCCTGTTAATGGGATGTAATTGAATAGGATGGATAGGATGGGTCTCCAGCTTTATTGGAATGGGGATGAGTCTGTCGGATGAGATGGAGTGGGTGGGTATGGGGCGTGTCGGATGGTAGGTTGTTATTGCGACAAGACGTAAGGGGGTTTGAGATTTAAGGTAGCTCCCCATGCAAATAGAAAACAAGAAGCTCATAGAGATTGGAAAACGGACCTGGTATTTCAATTGTACTTAACAGCGTGTCCATACTTGGGAATTACTCATTGTTTTTATCCAAATGTCTTTTGAAAACAAAGATTATGAGCCAAAAATAAAGTGTATATGTGAAGAATAAACAGTTTTACTGATTATTAAAACGGCCGTAGTAGATCTTATTGTCAGGGGAAACTAAGATATTTTATCTGTCCTTAATCTTCTGTCGATAGCTCATAAAACTATACATCGTTTTTAGATGTTTTTTTAAACAGTTTTGTAAAAAAAAAAAAAAATGGCAGCGGGTCCAAAATAAAATGTGTAATTGGAGCACAAAATCCATTTTAATAGTAAGAACCAATAAGTGTCCTTTGCATTTAATTATGCAACCCGAATCACTCGCAAATCGACGCCACTTTTTGAGACCCAAAACAAACATTAATCTGCTTTTTCGGAATCGCAGCTGCTCTAGTGCGTCCAGCACTAATTGGCTCCTAGTCCCCACCAGAAGCCACAGGCTCTCGAAGTCTTCGCAACGCAGTGGAGAACAAGCGAGACGACAGAACCCAGGCAAAGAAACAAAAGAGGAACACACAAGGAAATGGACAGACTATGCAGGTCCAGAGTATTTGCTGGGGGTCTGAGTGGCTTCTTGAAAGATTCACTTCGAGACTAACAGTGTTGGGAAAGGGTGGTCCATATAGGAAAGAGAGAGAGAGAGAGAGAGAGAGAGAGAGAGAGAGAGAGAGAGAGAGAGAGAGAGAGGATGCTATATACAGCCACTGTATATAGCAAGCACACACGTAGCCTACACACACACACACACACACACACATGCACACACCTACACGTACACAGGAACAGATCAGCAACAAGTGGCTCTAATGGAGTGTTATAGAACTCTTTCCCTCTAAGTCCCAAGAGGGGGCAGGGGAAGATTCTACGGATGGCCAAAATGGAAGATGGAAGACCGAGAAACTCGACTTTGTCTGGAATCCAGGCGAAAAGAGGTCCTCTCTGGAAGAAGGCTGGATCGAGGGAGAGAAATGGGAAGAAGGATTTGGTCAAGAGACTTATTTTAATCGGGACTTGTCCTCAGGTAGAAAAAAAGGTTTGGGTGGGGGGCGGTCTAACTTGACGAGGGTTAAGGAAAACCACTTGTCTTTGTTCTCAGTCAATTCTTTCATTCTGATCATTCCTGATTCCTGATGAAACTGAAAAGGGAAACAATGAATGTGTTCATCCTTTTACCTCATCTTTAATATCGTCCCAGCAATGATAATTGGCATTCAGTGTATAATCTCTAATCATTCCTGGATTCCTGTATTGCAGATTCCAATCACCATTCCGGGATTCCACACTCAAAAGGCCTTGTGTTCCTGCCTACCATTCATGGTTATGTCATTTTCATTTATTCCTTAATTTCTGTACTACAGATTCTAATCATCCAGGTTTGGGAGGAAGCTGAATTATGTGGATTTTGCTGACGTCAGCATTTTTGCAATTGGCCTTCAATGCTGCAAAAACGATGGTATTCATCTCCATCTGAAACAGGTTTCAGTTAAAAAATGAGCACGAGAACTTACTTATCACACTTTGAGTTTATTTTCAAACTAAGACTCACAACTGACAGCTTTCTGTAAGGACTGTTCAACTTTATCACTTCATTTTGATCAAATCTTTCTCTCTTTCTTTGCAAATTTCTATCTACATGTTCCTTTCAGCCTCTCTTCTTTTCTCTCGAAGATTTCTATCTACGAAAAATATACTACTGAACGTAACACCATCTCTAAAATATTTTTTTAAATAACGAAGGTTTTTTTCTACGTCGACCTTTGCCGTTTCGAGAAGTCTATTGTGATTGAAATGTCCTCGAGGAAGGGAACGTTCATGTAGTCCAAAAGGAGGATGCTAAGACGTTTTTGGGCGACGTTTCTTACGTTAGAATTAACTGAAGAAAGTTTGTCGTCCATCGTCCGTTTACGTTTCAGTAACCATCAAAGGACTCATTGTCATAACCTTTATAATTTGTATGAAACGTTCCTTTCTCTTCTGTGTCACGATGCTTTCTTTCTTCAGCCTCAGACGATTGAACTTTCACTCCCTGGATGAAATGCGTCTCCCTTTCTATCCTCTGACAATAGGACTTTCTCTTTCTGGAAATATTTTTCTTTTCTTGTCTGTATTTTGAAATAATTGGGACTAGTTCTGCTTTCACAAGAAGGATTCTCGTATAGTGAGGAGTTATACTGATCGAATTTTCAGTCTGTTCTCTGGCTTGAAGAGGCAGACTGGGTTGGAAGAATATATAGAATTTGGCTGTGAAAAGGATCAACTGTCTTTGTATTTCAGCCATTCTAAGAACACGGCAAAGTTCAAACAAAAACACAGCAGTGTTCAAAGAACAGAGTAGAGTTGAAACAAAAACACAGCAGAAAGTTCAAAACATACCAGAGACAAAAACACACCAGAGTTCAAACAAAGACACAGCGTATTTTAAACAAAAACACATCAGAGTTCAGACACAAACAAACCAGACAGTTCAAAGAAAAAACACACCAGCGAACTTCAAACAAAAACACAACAGATTTCAAATATAAAAACGCAACAGATTTCAAACATAATCACAACAGATTTCAAACAAAACCACACCAGATTTAAAACAAGAACACAACAGATTCCAAACAAAAACACACCAGAGAGTTCAATCAAGCCAAAAACTGACTCACTCACCAATATAAAGTTACCTTTTCCTCACCTCAGTTCTTCTCCCCATGAGATTAAAGCTTAACCATCCCATTCACTCCTCCTACACCATAGCGGGAGGGGGGAGGGGTGTTTGATCTGTGTAATGGAGGAACCCCCCTTTCACGAAAAACTCGTCTCTCATCTCTCTCTCTCTCTCTCTCTCTCTCTCTCTCTCTCTCTCTCCTTTTGCTAATCAAGGACCTCCCTAAATCATCATCCCTTCGTTCCAATTCACGAGCAATGATCCGTTTCTTACCTTCCTGGTCTTGGACGAGGCATGATGTTTCATCTTGATTAGCAGTTTTCTTTTTCAACAAGAGAGAGAGAGAGAGGAGAGAGAGAGAGACGAGAGAGAGAGAGAGAGAGAGAGATTGTACGCATTTATCTTAAGACTGAAATATCTTCTTCATTTTACAAGTGTTTTGGAAGACCTGTCTTTCTCTCTCATGCCTCATTGCAACCCATTACCACTCACAGCCGACTCCTTGAGTCTGCTGCAAGCTTTTAAGTATTACATATTGATAGCAAGTTCATCAAAGGGCGCAGAAACAAGGAGTAATCTGACCTCCAGCTTACTCAGGGCAGTGCATGTGCTAAATTCTACGACCAAATAGAGCCTTGTTTCATCAATGAAAACTATAATAGATAAGCTGTATTCTCTCAGAAATAATTGTTCTATGCTGTTTAACATGCCCATTATTTATTTTCTACATTTTCATGCTAATAAATAAATATTAAATATTTGATCCTCAAATTCCGGTATCTATACCTCAACGCGAAACACTTTTTTCAGACCATTTTAGGCTTTTCCATAGTTCTCTCCTACCCCTTCCTCCCTAACAAGAACAATAACAACAACAACAACAACGCAGTTTCTGGCTTACTTCCCCGAGTAGCGAAAATAAGACAATACTGGACACCTGTATCGTAAAGTAATTTTAGATGTGATCTAAAAAACAGATAAAAGATTTCATATTAAAAGTCAATTTGATATTACAAACAATTTGCACTCGGAACAGAAAAAATCACACCAGAAACAGCTCATTTCGCTTAATGGGTCCTTTTCCTCTCTCTTGGGTGAGAGAGAGAGAGAGAGAGAGAGAGAGGGGAGAGGGAGAGAGAGAGAGAGAGAGGGGGAGAGAGAGAGAGGGGAGAGAGGGCACAACATGTCTAATCAAATTAGCAAGGCGACCAGCGGAATGACTTTAAACGAAGGTCGAAGTGGAGGACATATACTTACTTAAGTATGACGTTTAGTTCAGCAGGGAATACACAAGCATGTTATATACGAAGCTCATGAAAATACAACATAAAACACGATCTTTAATACACAATGTATCTTGTGTATACAGTGAACATATTATACAGCGTTTATGCTTAACTTTTGTGCATCTAATGAATAAATTATACAGCATTTATGTTTAACTTTAATATACAATATACTTTGTGCATACGGTGAACAAATTATAATGAATGTATGTTTAGCTTTAATACACAATATACCTTGTGTATACAGTGAATAAATTATGATGCAATATATACCTTGTGTATACAGTTAATAAATTTTATACCATTTATGTTTAACTTTAACTACGCAATGTATCTTATCTATAAACAAATAAATTATACATCATGTATGTTCAACTTTAATACACAATGTATCTTGTGTATGTAATGTTCATATCATACAGCAGTATATATGTTTAAACCAGTTTTGCAGAACAGCTGCGTGTTAAGCTGTTTAATGAAATCATTTATCTCAGGAAAATATCTGACAGAAAACTGGACATGTGGTAGCCCAATAAACTTATACAAAACTGACAGAAATGACAAAAAGTGGACAGATAAGCCTCATATGCAACGCTGACAACTGACAGAGATAGCCAGAATGACAGAGACTGTCAGAATCTTGACTAAAATTTATTTAAAAAATACTAATTCACTGTTTTAATTTAAATAGAATTCTTTAATAAACAAATATTTTTTAAACATAACGGTTACATTGCAAATATAATAATTCCCTTATCTATACGATTTCAATAATCAGTTTTGCAAAAGGTTTTTCCCACAAGAATTTCTTCAAATGTTTTCGTTTCTTCCTCGGAAACAAGTTCCTGCAACATTTGCAAGTGGTGTCATTCAAAGCTCCCTCTTTATTTGTATTCCGGCATTTGACGATCGTGAAAGCATTTTGTTTTGCCGTTGGGAAAGTTTGTTGTAATCTTTCCTTTAAAGATGCTTGCGGGAGTAGAGTTTGTAATAATAATCAATAATAATAATAATAATACTAATAATAATAATAATAATAATAGAGTTTTTAGTGCTATCGTACGTTCCTAAACATGAACATCGTGGCGTCATCACCATCCTCCACCCCCCGAAGAAACGTACATTCCCCTTTGAAAAAAAATCGTCGTTCTTATCTCTCAGTTATCGTACAATTCCTTTGAAAGGCCGGTTCGGTTTTTGTATCTTCCCATTAAAAAGCCCGGAGGATGCTTTAAAGCTCCAGGTTTCATCCTTTCACTCCCAAATTCCGTCGAGTACAAGAATTATTACACTCTTTCTGCACAACAGAGGGGTAAAGAAGGAAAAAATATCCTTCCTATTTTACATTTCATCGTAAGATGTTGAAAATTGTGAGCTCTCTCTCTCTCTCTCTCTCTCTCTCTCTCTCTCTCTCTCTCTCTCTCTCTCTCTTCTCTCTCAGGGCTACTGTACCCTGAACATTGAAGAAGTTTACTCGGAAGTTCGCATAATTTAAATCTGCATAACTTGCAAAAATCTCAGACAATCCTTCAAAGAACTCGATTTCCAACACTCTTTAATTGACTAAGCATAAAACTTTTGGACATATCTGAGTCCTTCAAATGGGGTGTGGGGGTTTTGGGGGGTGGGCCAACTGGAGCTTAAACGTAGACTCATCAACTTTTATGACGTTCGATATCCCTCCCTTACTCCTAGTGTTCTTATCTTCTTTTTCTTCTTAATCTTCTTCTTTCCTCAGGACTTTCTCCCTCCACTTTCCTGCCATTATTTTCTTCTTACTTTATTCCAGGTCAACCAGATCTTATGTCATTCATTATCAATTCAGAATAAAGGAATGGGCAATGTATATATTTTTCCAATAATCAAAACATAATTATCGTTTCCGTATTTATTAGTATGCAGTGATAAATATTTCATCTTAAAATGCCTCTATCATATCTTTATTTTTGTTCATTCATTTATGGGTAAAAATATGCATTTATAACCCACACATTTTATTTACTTTTATGTAAATGTTTTCTACAGAACGCTTCCAGAAATCTCTCTCTCTCTCTCTCTCTCTCTCTCTCTCTCTCTCTCTCTCTCTCTCTCTCTCTCGTGTGTGTGTGTGTGTGTGTGTGTGTAACTTAAGTATATAGAAGCATTAGAATCATAATTTCAGTTTCTTCCTGAACGCGTCAAGAATCACTTAAGTTTGGAAAAATAAGAGGTCTCTCTCTCTCTCTCTCTCTCTCTCTCTCTTCTCTTCTACTATATATATATATATATTATATATATATATATATATATATATATATATATATATATATATATATATATATTACTACATACTATATATATATATAATATATATATTATATATACACTATATATATATATATATATATATATATATATTATATATATATATATATATATATATATATATATATATATATATATATGCTTGAAAACTCACCGTAGATGCACGTGACTTCATTAAATAAGCGAATAACACAGGAAAATGTTAGTCAGAAATCCAAGCGTTTTCGTCCTTACTAAGACATTGTCAAGGAGCTAATCATTAACTCCTTGACAATGTAAAGATGAAAGCGCTTGGATTTCTGACTTTCATTTTCCTGTGGTATTCGCTTATATATATATATATATATATATATATATATATATATATATATATATATATATATATATATATATATATATATACTATATATATATATATATATATATATATATATATATATGTATATATATATAATATATATATATATATATATATATATATATATATATATATATATATATATATATATATATATATATATATATATATATATATATATATATATATATATCAATCTCAGTAGGAAAAGAAGAGCGTAGGTTAAGAGACACCACATTTTTATTGCGACGCGTTTCGTTGTTTCTTCATAACAACATTTTCAAACCTAAAAAAAAGAGACATTATAGTATTTTAATAGTAGTTACAAGATTATGTAGTTATTGGCTGACAAAGCTGAGTAAAAGTAGCAACAATAAGATTATGGTTAAAATTTTTAAAATAAATTGCAGCAGCATCTACTATATAATATCTTTAAAATAAATTACAACCGTATACTTAAAAACAGAATGGTGGGAAAAGACAGAGATGGAAAGATTACACTACAAATAAATGACTGAATGATTTATATTAAAAAGCAAGGGATAAGATGAATTGTCAAGGTTAAGATCTGGTTTCCTTAAAAATATTTCTATCGACTCACAGATTCAGAATAATGACTCTTCTCTAAAAGTACCAAGCACACTAAACTTTTCCAATTTTCTACCTATTACATTCCTCTATATGCAATGAAGTCGGTGATCTGGTTGGCTTATTTTCCAGCAAGCAACCAGTACGATGGAGAAAATTCCATAATGTTCCGAACATTATGACATTTCTCTCGTACTGATTGATAGGATTCAGTCTTTTTTTTAAAAAAAAGCCGCTTGTACGAGACACCACTCCTTCAATTTCCGTCTGGTTTCATATATATATATATATATATATATTATATATATATATTATAATATATATATATATATAGATTACTAATATATATATAATATATATATATATATAGTATATATATATATATATATATTATATATATATAGATATATATATATTTATATATATAATAATATTCAATATATATATATATATATATATATATAATATATATATATATATATATATATATATACCTATATATAGATACCATATATATAGTATATATATATATATATATATATAGTATATATATATATATATATATATACATTTATATATATATAATAGATATCTATATATATATATATATATATATATAATATTATATATATATATATATATATATATATATATATATATATATCTATATATATTATGATCTATATATATATATATATATATTATAGATCTATATATATTATCGGAATATATATATATAAGGTATACTATATATATATATATATATATATATATATATATATCATATATATATATATATATATATATATATATAGGGATATATACGATATATAGTTATATATATGTATATATATATATAGTATATATTATATATGGGTATCTAGATATGATATATATATATATATATATATCATATATATATATATATATATAGATATATAGATGATATATATATATATATAGATATATATATATATATATATATATCTATATATGTACCCTATATATATATATATATATATCATTATATATATAATTATATATATATATTATACATATATATCATATATATATATATATTATATATATCTATATATATATATATATATATATATTACTATATATAGATATATATGATATATATATAGTATATATATAATATTATATCAATATAATATATATATATATGATATATATATGTTATATATATCCTATATATACTATATATATATATATATATATACAATATATACATACATATACATACATATACTATATATATATATATATATTATATATATAATATATATATATATATATCTATTATAGTATACATATATACATACATTACATACATAACCTATATATATATATATATATCTATATATATATAATATATATATGTATATATATTATATATATATACATATTATATATATATATATACTATATATATTATATATATATATATATATATATATATATTTATATTTGTGTGTGTGTGTCTGTATAATATATTCGTACAGAAAACTCGATTGAGCCGAAGAAACCTCGTGGTATTTTTTTTTTTACTATCCCATTTCATGTGCCACCAGTTCGATAAGTGACGCCCCAGTGGCATCGATTCGAACCAAGGTGTCTCTTGTCCTGAAGAATCTCAGCGCCGATCCCACGTAGGTCTCCGGACCGCGTCAAGGGCGATCGAATTCACATACGACACTTGTGGTCATTAAGGGACTCAAAGGCTGTCTTTGGACTTGAAGCGACTTAAGGGAGGCTTGGTAATTTATTTCGTAAAAGTATTCATCACGATTCATAGGAAAGCTAACGTAGAAGGGTAGTTTAGATTCTGTAGGTATACTTATTTCAGGAATAAAAATTTGAAGAATTTAATAGTGTATCTTAAAGTATTCTTTTCTCCTCCCCTTTGATTTAAAATATATATTTCCCAACTTCCCAAAATCGGGAAAGCTTTAAACTAACTAATTTGTGTCTAGTAGGTCCTCTCTCTCTCTCTCTCTCTCTCTTTCTCTCTCTCCTCTTCTCTCTCTCTCTCTCGACGGGAGAAAAGGAATGAGAGCCATTATAGTTTTCCTTCGACCAATTTCGCTCATTGTGGCCAATTCGCTGAATATTGGAGAGGGAGAGAGAGAGAGAAGAGAGAGAGGGGGATGAGAGGAGAGAGAGAGGGGAGAGAGAGAAGATTTTTATCCTTTCTGCTGCTTGTGAGAGAGAGAGGAGAGAGAGGAGAGGGAGTAGAGAGAGAGAGAGAGGAGAGAGAGCGAGGCGAGAGTGAGAGAGAGAAAAATTGGGGGGGGGGGGGGAGGGGGGGGGTTGGTTGTTGTAATATCCTTCTTACTGCAACAATACCCATAAATCTTCAATAGACCTCAAACAACCCCAATTGCCACAGAATGCTGGCAACAAACGAGTCAACATCATCCATAAACGCTTCTTTATTCCAGGCAGCCAAAACCTCCTCAGCCCCCCCCGGTAATTATAATTCCAGAGATTCCTATTCCCGGCTGACTGGAATGAAATTAATAATTCTGAGTTTACTTGTGACTTCGGAAAACTTAATGACGTAGGTTTGTATTGTTTCTCGGTTAAGTCAACGTTCTCTTGGTGAATGTTGTTACCTATTCATGGAACAGGAGCTAAAAAACATAAAAATAGTCGTCCAAGGCAGCAAGAAAACAAGGAAAAACAAGAAAAAAAACTCCCTCGTGCTGGAACGTAGATGAGTCATTCAAATATGTCTATAACGATTTACAGTCCGCTTGAAAAAACGACCATTGGTTACTTATTCGTGCTCTTTTGTTTTTGTCATGGGAACAGTAAACAAGGAATATAAAAATAAAAGATTTCTATTACACAGGAAATACGATAAATCCATACCACTGGAACATAGATGATAATTTAAATAAATTTAAATAGAGAGTGTACAAAGGTCTTTTACAGCTAGAATAGAAAAGAAAGTTAAGAATCATGACTACTGGGAAAGACTGCAATTTTTTAAAATTATATAATCCAGAAAGGAGAAGAGAAAAAAAAACTTCATGATAATACAGGGCATGGAAACAGAGAAGGCATTGCCGGAAAAAAAAAAACATCATGGAGCTAAAAATATCAGAAAAAGCAAGTAGAGTAGATTTAATAGTGCCCAAAAGTATACCAGGAAGACTAAGGAAAGCACACAGGACATTTAATCCACTACGCAACTAGCATCGACAATGCCAGTGTCTATTCAATCCATTGCCAACTCATCTGAGTGTTTAAGAATAAGATCGACAAGTATCTAAGTTGCATCCCAGACCATCCAAGATTGGAAGATGCAACATAAACCGGAAGATACATTAGCAATTCTCTGGTAGACATTAGGGGGGGTGGCCTCACATTGAGAGACCTGGGGCAACCCGAACGAGCTGTAAGGGTCTGTAAGGTTTTTTAAGGTAAGGTCTCTCTCTCTCTCTCTCTCTCTCTCTCTCCTCCGAGAAGGTGGAGTTAAATAATATGGTGGAGGTCAACGTTCTAGTCAAATTTGTGATCATTACCCCTTTCTGGGTGGACATCTTTGATAATAATAATAATAATAATAATAATAATAATAATAATAATAATAATAATAATAATAATAATAAAATCTATGTTTTATTCTCCCTGTTTTTCTTCTTCCTTGACTTCCTGGAGCCCATGTTGCATGTTTGTTGTGTGAATACCGGATTGCTTCCATATGTTTTCCCAGAGGTCTCTTACTTGGTTCGGGCTCAGGAATTTTCAATGGGTGGTTGTATTCCCTTCTTAGTTTGGCTGTATAGTTCTTTTCTGGTTGGTTCCGAAAGAATAGTTTGTTTTTGTTGGTATCCCCTTATTTGCCTGTTCATGGTACCGTTGGATCTTATGTCAGACACCAACTAATGAAAATGCCAAACTGGAAAGCCCCAGGTCCCGATGAAGTCCATGGATACTGGCTCAAAAAAAAAAACTTCAAGGCGTACACCCACGAATAGCAGAACAACTCCAGCATGTATCTCAATCACCCATGCACCCAAATGGATTGACCAACAGGAAAGAACATCCTTAGTAACAAAAAGACAAGAGTAAGGGATATATAGCCAGTAACTACAGGCCTATCACCTGCCTACCAATAATGTGGAAGTTACTAACAGGTATCATCAGTGAAAGGCTATACAACTACCTAGAGGAGATAAACACCATCCCCCCACCAACAGAAAGGCTGCAGAAGGAAGTGTAGGGGCACAAAAGACCAGCTCCTGATAGACAAAATGGTAATGAAGAACAGTAGGAGAAGGAAAACCAACCTAAGCATGGCATGGATAGACTACAAGAAAGCCTTCGACATGATACCACACACATGGCTAATAGAATGCCTGAAAATATATTGGGGCAGAGGAAAACACCATCAGCTTCCTCAAAAATACAATGCGCAACTGGAATACAATACTTACTTAAAAGCTGCTTGGAATAAGATTAGCAGAGGTTAATATCAGGAGAGGGAAATTCCAGGGCGACTCACTGTCCCCCACTACTCTTCGTAGTAGCCATGATTCCCATGACAAAAGTACTACAGAAGATGGATGCCGGGTACCAACTAAAGAAAAGAGGCAACAGAATCAACCATCTGAATTTCATGGACGACATCAAGCTGTATGGTATGAGCATCAAGGAAATAGATACCCTAATCCAGACTGTAAGGATTGTATCTCTCTTCTCTCTCTCTCAAGAGAGGAAAATGACCCATTAAGCGAAATGAGTCATTTCTGTTTTGATTTTTTTGGTTTCGTGCAAAATTGTTCAAATATCAAATTGACTTTTAATATGAAACCTTGGTCTGTTTTTCAGACCACATCTAAAATAACATTACGATTCAGGTGTGTAGTATTGTCTTATTTTCGCTTACTCGGGGAGTAAGCCTATAAACTACGTTGTTGTTGTTGTTGTTTTCTTGCTGTTATTGTTTCGTTTTCGGGGGGGGGGGGGGCGGTGTTAGGGGTAAGAGAGAACTATGGAAACTTCTAAAAAGGTGATTTGCGTTGAGTTTACAGATACAGGAATTTGAGGGTAGGATATTTGTGATTTATTTATGAGAATGAAAATTTAAAAATTAATGTGCTTATTTAAACAGAACAGAACAATAATTACTGATAAAA
>NC_087223.1:5205747-5248247 GCF_015104395.2 Macrobrachium nipponense
TCAAAAATCGAATAAACAGGCCAAGGATAAAAAGCAGGAGTGGTAACTCTTAATAATGTGGAGGAAGAAAACTCAAAACCCTGATGGGGATACTATAACAAATAGCAAATTAGGGTCAACTAACGATAATGAACCAAAGCTAAATCAAAAAAAAAAAAAGAAATGACAAAGTTCTAAACAGTTGGTATATTTTCATGCATAAATATCATATTCTATGTTAGTTACAGTGATTTTTATAAGAAATTTTCATGGTGAACCTAGGATGTCAAAAAATGACCTGTAGATTTTACCCCTGATATAGCAGTAAATGACATCTTAGTGCAGATATTTTCACATAATTCCGTTCTAGGATAAATATGAGTTTATTTTATAAAAACATTAAACACTTCCTATTCATTTAGGTGCAAAAAAAAAACCTAAAGTTTTGAAAATTTGTTTGTCCAAAAAAACTTACCCCTTTTTTCTTTTTTCTTTTTTTCAGATTTTGACCTCTATGGGTCCGACACCTTTCGGCAGTCACATATTGTAAATTTGTATTTTTTGTAAATATTTTTGTAAATTTTTTATATACTTAGTTTTTTTTAAGTATATTTGTAATAAATATTTACTTTGTAGATGGGCATGATTTATCTTTTCAGTAGTATTTATCAATGCTTAAATTGATTTTAGAAAATAAAATGTGAAGCATTCCAGTAAAAAAAATAAAATGTTCACAAATTTTTCTGGGTGCTCGGGTCGAGCTCGACCCGCATGCACCTTTAACTGGATACCAATATAGTGAAACCTATCTAGGGATAAGAAGGAACATATTCGAGGATTCCTTTTTTTTTTTTTTTTTTGAAGGATTTTGGTCTTCCAAGTTTTAATAAAACAAAATAAAAAATCATTCTTATTTTTTTAAAATTGATATATTGGTTTTATATTTTTAAATAATATTTTTCCCCCAAGTAAATACTTTTTTTTTTTTTTTTTATTTTGTTGGAAGGTTTTTTTGGGGGGGTCTTCCAAAAGTTTTTATAATAGCCAAATAAAAAATTAAAACAAAAAATTATTCTTTATTTCTCTTTTTAATTTATAAATTTTGTGTTATATATAATTATACATTCAAAGTTGTTTTTTGTTTTTTTTTTTTCAATTTTTTAAGGATTTTGGTCCCCCCCCCTCCCCCAAAAAATCTTAATCATAAATTTAACCATAATTTTCTTTTTTTTACAACAAGAATTAAAATTTCATTTTTTCAAATTGAATATTCAAAGGGAAACCCTTCCGGGGTGGGGTGCCGGCTTTTTTTAAACAATAAAAATTTTTAAGGACATTGGAGTCTTTAAAAATGTATAAAAAATATTAACGATTATATTTTTTATTTTTGGTAAATTTTTTTATAAATTTAGTACATGTTTAAATATACTAGTGATTCCTCTCTTTAGATTTAAGGAATTATCCTCTTAAACCATCTATAAAATTATCATTTTATTTATTTTTTTCTAAATTTGGAATTAATTTGTATGTTTTTTTTACATACTTAAGGATTCAGCCCCTTAATTTTAAGGATTCCAACTTCCAAACTTCTCTCTCTCTCTCTCTCTCTCTCTCTCTCCTCTTCTCTACTCTCACTCTCTCTCTCTCTCTCAGTATATTATCCATGTTAATAGTTAAGTTGGCTTATCTTAACTGTTCAGCCCTCTCTCTCTCTCTCTCTCTTCTCTCCTCTCTCTCTCTCTCCCGCCCCCTTGAGTACAGTTATAGAATTATTTAAATAATTATATAATAATCTAAATAAATATTCATTTCATAAATCTGATCAAATTGATCTAGCAGAAGGAATTCACTACAATTACCATCAGAATTCAATCTTCGTATAATTATAGAAATAATACTTCAAACATAGATAAAGAATTATATAATGAAAAATCAATCTTATGACAATAACCATAAATGGATATTGATTTTAATAACTAGATTTTTAAAAACTTGAATAAATCAAGTTCGTCAAACCACATCTTCGAATAATCTGTCTGACTCTGTTTAGAGTATTTTATCTTATTTTTTTGTTTTTGGTTTTGCGGTTTTTTTTTGTTTTTTTTGCTGCTTTACCAGACTTTGTGATGGATTTGGGGGTAATGTTCTGAAATGCTTTGAAGCTTTGAAGTCGTCAAAGAGAGTGGAGACACAAGAGTTTTCGTGTAGTTCAAAAGATGAGGAATACAAAGACAGGAGTTGGATGTCAATGGCATTCATGTTTTGGTAAAAATCGATCACATTTCAGCAACTGAAATTGACCCAAATTGATGGTGGTACGTATCAGAGAATATAGAAAACGACCCAAATTTACTCGGGTATATAATCACAATAGATATTCCCAACCCGCTTCCTTCCACTCGATAAAAAGGCGATCATATTTCAGCCTGATGCAATAATGGGTCCTGGCATGGTGATGGCGGACCCAGAATTAGCAATTTCAGGGGACAATGGGCCATCCTGATGGGGCCATTGGAAGATACATTAATGACCTTTTAGGAAGCGATGGATGGGAAGTTGGGGTTGGGGCTAAGTTCTCCAAAGGTTTGGGGTGGGTTTTCACGAAGGTATATTTAAAATATCTTCTTGAGAGAGGAGAGAGAGAGAGAGAGAGAGAGAGAGAGAGAGAGAGAGAGAGAGAGAGAGAGAGAGAAATACCCATTCGTAAAAGACAGATTATAATAATATAACAAAAGTTTGTAACAGACAGTTAAGCAAAAACCTCTTAAATATCAACCCACACACACCACACACACACACCACACACACACAGAAGGTGAAACTGGGTATGTATGTATTAGCTTTTTTGACACAGACGTAAACATAGTCCCTTATTATATCAATGTTTTTATTTGCTCATGTTACCAAATAAGTTAGTTGTGTTTGCAGTAAGTCTATTTTATACTAGTCTCCAATTTTACATAAATTAAAACCCTAACAGAAAAAAAAATGATATTAACATAAAAAAAATAAAAAAACCTCATTTTTATAAATGAAAAAACCCCCCTTTTGACGAACGAAACCATCGAGTCTAAACTCAGTAGAGTTTAACACTCCTCGCCTTCCTGAGAATACAAGAGAGCGAGCGAAGGCAAACTAAAACCTGCTTATGTATCCTCTCGTGAACTATTACAAAATGCAGCGGGCGCTGGAGTGGTTAGCAAAATGTTACCTTTGGGGGGATAGGAAAGAGCGGAGGTGCGTTTGGCGAAACAGCTTCTGCCCAGGGCCACGCACAACTTGGGGGTCTTCAATATGCACAGGTATTGCACTGTCATGAATTGCTGTCTAACTACCGAGGCTTCCTGGCTCGGGTATAACTCTATTTTGGTAGATACATTTTTTAAGTTTGTAATTATATATATATATATATATATATCTATGATATATATATATATATATATATATATATATATATATATATATATATATATATATATATATATATATATATATATATATATATAATCATCAATGAAGGGAATAGGACACACACAAATGTACATGCTGTCTTTATTGCGACGTTTCGTAAATATCAAATTAATTCATCATCAGGCTGTAAAATTTGTAAAATCAAAACTAAAATAAAAAATTCAGAAATGCAAAAGCTAAAAAAAAATTATCTTAATAAGTGTCACAAAACATACACATTAAAATTAAGGAAATTAAATTATTTAAAATGAAAGATAAATGCACATAAAATAAGCAAATATTGCCAAAAATTTTAAAGCAGCAGTGAACAGGTATAGAACAAAGAAGTTAAGGACCGACCTAGAGGAGTGGCAGCGTTAAACTAAACGTAAACAAAAACATAAATAAACAACACAAGTCAAGACAAATGCAGAGGGGAGGAACACGTATGGGTGTTCAACGACGGAACAAGTTGTTTAATAAAGAGCGATTCTAGAATAACAAGGTCGTGCGGGTTGGTGGTATGGCCTAAAATACAGAAGTCTTTATTATCGATATATGTTTTACATATTTTCGAGTGATTTCTAATATTGGAGTGTTCTGGGTTTGCAATCCTGCTGCCAGTACGGAAGCTTATGCCACGATGAGAATCGATTTTTTTTTGACGCACCGTTAAGGAGTCTGCTGGTGGATCCCACATAGGTCCCTGTTTGACATTCAGGGCAAGTATATTTATAAATAACACCAGAGGACATATAAGGTGATAATCGCTCCTTCGAGGTAAAGAGGGAACCGTTGGTGAAAGGGTTCTTAGGGATTAATTTTACGTTTATGGCATGAAAATGTTCCTGAATGATTTCTGTGCAACTTTTTGTGAAATTTAAATGTCATGGGTAAATGGAAAGCATTCATAGAACTTCATTTTAGGGACAGTTAAAACTTTGGTTTAACATGAAAGTTTTTTTTTTCAGTAGCTTAGCAGGGAAACAGTTGTTAAAAAAGTCAATTAAAAATGTTATTTCGTTATGGAAAAGGACCCAGTTCGACGTAAGGACAAGTGCTCGGTGGAGAAGGGTAGAAACAGAGTTGGACTTAAAATTCATAAAACGTGAGCTATAAAAGTTGGTACCAAGTCCAGTAAAAGTTTTCTTCCTAAAAATCGTCGTATTAAAACAGTCGTTTTCTCTGAAAACCAAAACGTCCAGGAATGGTAGACGGTTTTTCGCCTCTTTTTCGATCGTAAACTTCATGCTCGGATGTATTGCATTGGCATATTCTACGAAGAGGTCAGCTTCATATTCACTTTTAAAGAGGCCGAACGTATCGTCAACAAACCTGGAATAAAAAAGGTAGAATCTTAATGGGCAATTATCGAGCATTGCTCCTCCAGGGAGCACATGAAGATATTGGCAAATGTAGGGGCCGAGAGGAGAACCCATGGCCATGCCCTCTACTTGTTTAAATAATTTACCATTCAAAACGAAGGCGGTGACCAGCAATGCAAGTTCAAGTAAAGATTTAAAATGCGTGCGATTAAAATTATTAAAAGTAGAATCAGGAACCGGAAACAGCTTGTTAAGGATTAATTCAATAGTTTCTCCAACTGGGATATTAGTAAATAATGACTCTACGTCGAGACTGGCCATGAATAAATCGGAGTCTTGGCGGAGAATTGTTTCTTTAAATTGTAAGGAGTTATTTATTGTACACTTATTCTTAGTTAGATGCTCCAACATAGGTACAAGAAATTTGGCTAATTTGTAATTTGGGGTTTTAAAAGAAGCAAGGACAGGTCTAAGTGGAACGTCAGGTTTGTGAATTTTCGGTAGGCCGTAAAGGACACCAAAAGAGGAGCCTGTGGAGAACAGTTCTTGGTAAATAGTTTCATTAATAATATTTTCCTTCTTCAGAGACCTAAGAAAACGGTTGACTTTATCTTCAATTTTAAAAATATTATAGTAGTCAGGTGTCCCAATAAGTTCAAATCTTGTTCTATCATTTAAAATACTTTCCATTTTCGAGAAGTACTCGCATTTGTTAAGAATCACAGTTCCTTTCCCTTTATCAGGTCGGGTAAGAATGATGTCTTCGTTTTTGCTAGTTTTTTTTCAAGATGTCCAAATCTTCTTTTCGGAAAAAGGGGTCCATCTGGATTTGAGGTTTTCTAAAGGTGCTGTGAGAAAGTTCATACAATCGTTTTTGTAGACTTACAGATCAGCTTGTAAGGGGGAGTGCTTTGAGGCTGTGGAATATCGATTAAGTAGCAAAAAGAATTTTGTAAAATTAGTTTTATAGTTAGGCAGGCAGAAGTCCAAAACCCAGAGACAGTAAGAATCCTCTCTCTTAGACAAAACAATGCTACATTGCGAGGCTCTGTGTGCTTTCTGGTGCCCTTCGAAGGCGGGTAAGATGTGAGAAGCGACCTTAACGGTATATCTGAAGGTGGAAACGCCTTTTCTGCTGATTTCTCTGTCTGTTGTCAAGGAACATTGTAACCATACAAATTTATTTGTAAAGTACATGGCTTTTCTAATCAGTGTCTGACCATATTAGAGAAACATTGCTCTAATCCTACCCCCCTGAAAAAATAAACATATTGGTAAAGTATATTAATCCTTAGGATATTGTCAAAAAACAGTCACGTCGTTGAAGTTAAACTGAATATCAAAAGAGCTATTAAAAGTTTTTCGTTGCCATTTTTATCCCACAGTGAAAAAAGAAATTATCTCTCTCTCTCTCTCTCTCTCTCTCTCTCTCTCTCTCTCTCTCTCTCTCTCTCTCTCTCTCTGAAAGAGACAATCAAACAGTTTTACGAGATCTTTTTCACCTCTTGAACGAGCTTGTCTGTACCAATTAGGCTTGTCTGCCTAATTGCAAGTTGATTTTCCTTAATTGGTGTCTGAGTCGGACTCTGGGAGCTTGAATTGGGCTTGAGGACTCTTATAGGCTCAGACTTTTACCAAAAGGAGACGTCTCACTTCTACCTTGGAATCTCGACTTGAGGACCTCAGTTTAACGTAGATTTCTTCAACATAAAACTGATGTACGTATTACAACATAATCTTATTTGCTTCTTTGGGGTATAATAACTCTGTAATGACTGCGTATTCAGTCAGTTTGTGGCGTATGAATAGTGCTTATGGGAACTTTAGGTTACGTGGTAGATATCAGTATAATCAATTACATTTGCTTAGTTTCGTTATTACTGGAAGTTGAAAGTCTTTCCAAGCACTAGACATTTCCACGACTGTTGAAAGATATAGTTCCTCAAAAAAATCTTCAGTTCAACAAGAAAATAACCCAAAAGAAAGACGGAAGATAAAAAATGGAGAGAAAATAGCCTGAAAAAATGAAAGAAACGCATTTCTAGTTGCTTTAGCATTTGCTAAATAAACGACTGGAATTTATTTCCCCTTTGAGGTCACGAGAAGAGGTTCTGGGTGTCTCTCCTGAGACAACAAAGAGAGCGTCTCTCTCTCTCTCTCTCTCTCTCTCTCTCTCTCTCTAGCCTTGTGGGGCTTCTGTCACAACAGAGGAGGAAATAGACCTTCTATTTATATGGAAACAGTCCCCCAGAAATGAAGCAAAAAGTGAACTGGAAACAGCTGATGCATTTTGAGTCGGACGAAATTTGATGGGATTAAGTCCAGAGGTTTCTGACAAAAAAGGTTTAGTTTATCTTCGTTCTCTCAGGGATGGAACTCGATCAGTTGATAGGTTAAAAGACATTGATCCTTAAACCAGAGTTACAAAAGGACGATTTTAGTAGAGGGCTAAAAAGGGTCCAAAGGAAACCAGACAGATATAATCCAGTCATACGTAAAGTTGAACCAACTGCTGTATCTTACATAGCAGGTCGAAGTCCGACGATTTTATATAAAATCTTTTTTTGGTTGATTTTCATCTTGCTAAGTGACAATACACTGCCGACATACTTTTTATTAACTCTTATCAGCTCTCCATAAAATATCCAGAATTCTGGAAAGGAATTCTTTGAAAAAATAAAGAAATGGATTTTTTTTTCGTCAAGACTGGTTTCTGTCTTATTGTCACCTGAAATGATTTTTTGCTCTGAATTCGATGAAAAGAGAATATTAAATATTGTAGATTATTCTTGTTTTGTGTGTGTTGTGTGTGTGTGTGTGTGTGAATGAGAGAGGAAGAGAGAGATAGAGAGAGAGAGAGAGAGAGGAGAGAGAGAGATCCGTGACTTCCAAGTCCTGGTCATCACACAAATCGCTAAACAGATCCCGTGCTGTATGTCGGGTCAAGAGAGGTCATAGTCAGAATCGGGGATCATATTCAAAAGCCCTGTGAACAAGGGGACCCCATCTCGGGCTGTCCCGGTGGGCCATTTAGGGTACAAATTTAGGGACAAAATAAGTTCCAGTTGGAATTCGTCATTCCAGGTTTTAGTTGGAAAGTTAGCACACCTGGGATTTAATTATGGTTAAAGGCTGAGTTTTAGGTTCTGGTATAAGTGTAAAATTGTGGTGCGTTTTTAAGAATATCTTTGATTTGTAACATTTCCTTTATAGAGACAGACAGATATACACACATTGATGGACTCCACACACACACACACACAACACACACACACACACACACACATATATATATATATATATATATATATTATATATATATTATATATATATATATATATATATATAAATATATATATATACATAGAGACAGACAGATACATAGATTAGCAGTCACACATACACACACACAAACAGCAAACTAATCTAGAAAGGCAAATATTATATGAACTAATAATTCCTTTTATCAAATATCTGTAAACTTTGCTTCGTGACTGATGTAAATACTTTATATTTTATGGAATGACAGATTCAGTAACTACGTGGTCAAATAGACAGATAATTGGATAGATAGAAACAGAAAGAGAAAGAGATAAAGAAAGGCAAATAATGTATAATCAAACAAATGCATTTTTCCAAATATCTTTAATTTTTTTATTTTTCTCGACATAGAAATATAGATGACTCAGTATCTACGTAGACAGACAGACAGACAAGCAATTAGATAGGTAGAAGGAAAGATAGGGAGACAGAAAGAGAGATAGATAGCCAGAGAGAAATACCAACATTGCACAAAAAAAAAATAATCTCTCTTTTTTATCAGTTTTTTATTGTTTGGGAAATTATCAAACTCGTCCACGCGTTAAAACAAGTTTCTTCGGCACAATCAAGTATTCTGTCCTCTGGTGGCCTCAGCCACGGCCCATAAAGCTCTCAGCCGACCCCCATGAAACTCAGCCACTATTCGGTAGGGGAACATGTTATTGGCACCTATACACTGCCAGAAGTACGATCATGGCTTATATAAATGTTATATGAAATAAAAGCTGCTGAGGCTAGAGGGCTGCAATTTGGTATGTTTGGTGACTGGAGGGTGGACGATCAACCCACCAATTTGCAGCCCTCTAGCCTCGGTAGTTTTTGCTTACTCGGGGAGTAAGCCTATAAACTACTTTGTTGTTGTTGTTCATGTTGGAGGGTAGGAAAGGTCTATGGAGGTGCCTAAAAAGGTCTGAAAAAGGTGTTTTGCTTTGAGTTAAAGTTGCAGGAGTTTTGGGATAGAATATCTATGATTTATTTATTAGAATGAAAATGTTAAAAATAAATAATGTGCATGTTAAACATATAGAGTATTTGTTTTAATTCTTGTTGGTGAAACAACGCTCTTTTTTACCTTAGATTCTAGCACACACTCTGAGCAAGATGAAGGTCGGATCACGCCTTGTTAAGATCTGAGGTGTGACAATGCTAAGCAAAATATATAAGTTTTATTTCAACTTAAACTTTCATAAAAAAAAAATAGTTGTATTCTACAAAATGTTTCACGACGATTCCAATAAATCTGATGGAATTTTTCTAGTCCCGGTGAAATGGCCAGTTTAAATATTCATCGAATGTTTTCATTTTTATGCTAAAATACGCCATTGCTTTACAGGTGACGAATTTCGATATTATTCTTACTTTTATTTTGCCAGTTTTCAGTTCTTATCGTTTTGATAGTCTATTGTTTTTTTGGGGTGGCGGGGAATTTTTTGTATGTTGTTTGGAAAATTTTTCTGCCTCAGTATTTAATTTACGTGAATTCATTTAACGTATGTTTCATATATATCTATATGTATATATATATATATATATATATATATATATATATATATATATATATATATATAAAACTTCATATATTCTATATATGTAAAAGGCTATTTTTGTCTGTATGTCTATCTGTCTGTTTGTTCGCTATGCACGCCCAAACTATGAAAGCTAGGACCTACCAAATTTTTGTAACCTCATACTGCTCCCAGTACACCCCTATTGAAGGTTTTAGTCACAATCCGAAATTCGAGGGCCGCTTCTAAGGGAGTCACAACCCCTCTTTTTCATTCCCCTCAGAGTTGACATCTACATAGAAGTATTTCTATAGGAACAAACAGGCTCCCCTCAATATGGGTGCCATAAGGCACCCCCATAAGTAAGGGGGGTCATCCCCCCTGGAAATGGGGTCCATAAAGCACCCTCAGTATAAGTGTGGATCAACCACCCCTGGGAATGGGGGCCTGAGGGTTTCCCACTATATTAGGACAGGAGGACTACGCCCTTTCGACATACACACCAGGGGAGAAGGGCGTCGTAGCCCTACCTACCCTGGCCGTGATACCAGGGGGGATCAGAGCCCCCATTTGGGAAATAGGGCCCAAAGGGTCAAAGATGGGCCAACTGCATTCAAATTTGGTACCATGAGTCAACATAAAAGACTACAAACGCAGTTAACATCAATAGAAGCGTTTAACTATAGACTGAGTTTTATCAAGGGCCGTGATGAAGATCTTTCCCGAGCAACCTGTCACAACATGTATGCTAATGACACCCATATTGTGTACAGTGTTTTTGTGTGCACTATAAGTCAAATTATATACATGACACTCATACATACTCAAATATATATATATTTATATATATATATATATATATATATATATATATATATATATATATATATATATATAATATAATATATATATATATATATATATATATATATATATATATATATATATATATATATATATATATATATATATATATATATATATATATATATATATATATATATATATATATATATATATTATATATATATATATATATATATATATATATATATATATATATATATATATATATATATATATATATTGTTCTTCTTGTAGTGTTGTTATTAGAGTTCTCTAACGTTATATTTCATCAATGTCAAAATTGTTAGGTTCGAATTTTTGTATATGGCATCAGTGTTCAAAGGATGGTAAAGTAGAATACAAAGAAAACAGTTCTCTCTCTCTATCTCTCTCTCTCTCTCTCTCTCTCTCTCTTTACACGACTTAGAGTAAAGGGTAATTTGATTAAGAAAATGGTGATAGAGATAAATTCCATCATCTGTTTTTATAGATTTTCCTTTATCGATGTAATGAAACTGCCACTGTTGTCAAATACGAAATCTTAGGACCGGAAATCACTGGCAACCCATTCAGAATCATTACACATATTGATAATTTATTGTCTTTACCTTGTTTATCCTCTGTTTTCGTTTTCATCATTATCACTGTCGGATGAATTTTCAGCAATGTTTGTTGTGTAAGAATTTTGTACATACTTTCATTTAAAATATGGTACTTGTGCATTGTTTCGTTTTAATGAAAGTTTATGCGTACTACACCTAAATTCTTGTTCTGTAACGTTCCAGTACATTTTTTTATATTTCAGTGGGAAAAATGTCAATAAAAAATTACAATTACGTACTTATCGTTTTTCATTTGCGCTAGAGCTGGAAAAAAAAACAGAAGCAAACAACTCAAGACCAATGATAAGTTGGCTTAGAGAGGATTATAGCCCCTCAACCCCTGCGTTGAAAGACCAAAATTCCGTGTAAATGAACGACCAGTCAGCAGCGTGTTCTCTCGCTACATAGCAACTCTGCCAAGTGATTGGCGAATTCCCGCTTTAGATGTAGAAAATCAGGGAAATTATGATAAAAGGGGTTTGGGTTTGGGAGAAAGTGTTTTTGTTTGGATAAGTTTGACAACACTAACTTGGACCTAGAGAGAATATATTATAGAGGATTTACCTTGAAAGAAAGACAGGAAAAATCAATCGTATACATATGTACTAAACGTCCCGGTCAAAACATCTGCTCCCGGTATATATACGTACTAAATGGCTCAGGTAGCGTTGGTGTGCTACGTATATATATGTACTAAATGGCTAAAGGGTTAAACGCTTATTGCACGTATTATTCGTCGACTAAAATTGTCCTTACGAGTGGCTGAATCAGACATACGGTACGTCGACTACAAAAAGTTTTTAAGATAGGTGAGCTGCATAATTCCAATTTTAAGGTATCGAACGCCTGTTGATGCTTTTCAGACCATAATAAATCTACGCCCTTCTTCGTAAGATCTGTTAAAGGAGCTGCGGTGATTGACGGGTTACATATAAACCTATGTCTATTCATAAATTTACGTTAATAGGTACGGAAAGTTATGAATAGCCGACACCTTACCTACTATAAGACCTTGACTAGACACATAAAACCTAAACAAACATGTTCAGTTTTGAACTCACATTTGAATATTTTACTCTGAGATTATTTGTCTTAGTCTCTGTAGCACTAGCTCTATTTTATGCGAATGTACTTCTAAGGTATTAGAAAAGATTACAAGACCAACCATATAGGCATGTAGGGTATCCCCTAAAAGTCTCCAAACACTATATTAATCATTCTGGTGAATGTAATTGGGGCGCAACGTAAGCCGGAAGCATACGTAAAATTGATAATGTCCCCTGAGTGTGCTGAAGGCGGTGTATGGGGTACACTCACATAGCTAATGGTATCTGGTGAAAGCCTTTAAGTAAGTCCAAGCTGGTGAAAAATCTATTCTGACCTAACAAAGATAAGATATCGTTGGTACATGGCACTGGAAAACGATCGGGAATTGTTTCCTTGTTTAAGCGACAGAAATCTACGCCGATACGCCAAGTCCGATCTGTTTTTGGCATGACGTTTAAGGGAAAAATTATATGTGCTATTTGATTTCCTAATGATTCCTATTACTAACATTTTTTCAACTTCATCATTTATCTCTATTTTGAAATTTCATTGGGAGTCTATACGAAGGTAACGTATATAGCTTTATGTTTGTCCTTAGACCGTATTTTGTGTTCAATGACATCCGTTTTCCCCCAGAGATCTTTCGCTAGTGGAGAAACATCCTGGTATTCATTAAATATATATTCTGCTGAATCACCTCTGCTTGAATGACTTTATGGTGGATATTACTTTAGATAGAATATAAGAGGGATTCATCTACAACTGGTCGGGCGTGATTAAATTTAGCAACAATAAAAAAATGCGATATCTATAACTTCCATATCCACGATATGTATAGGGTTTTGTGGATCACTAGATTAACTTGTTGCTGTGAGTCAACCGTGTATAGTGCTTTTGTTCGCAGAAATCGTTATATTTCAGAGCGTCGGGAAGGGGTCGCTTGAACAATGTCATGATTTATGAGACAAGTGATTGGTTCTCTATATAAGTTATTATTTGATTAACTGTCTCTTTTTGTTCAAAACGGATTTTAATGTGCTAGAAGGTTTATAGAATTTTCTTTTGAAAAACACGCCTCATTTGGCAAGAGGTAAGATAATGTTTTGTATACCCATAGATGGATATCTTACAATTACACTAGATAACAGATCATGTTTTTTATAACTAAAAGGCGGATTTGTACGCGTGCGCTTATCCACCCTGTACTGATCTGAGTTATGCTACGACAATTAACTTGTTATTGCCAATTACTGAACCATACTCCGACTTCTCAATAGGGAAGTTCGAACAACAACAGTGACGTGGACTAAAGGAATAAAAACAATGTAAATGGCTGATATTCTAATTTTACGGTTACGTACAGTCGGGCATAATCCACCACTACTTATAGTAACTTACTGTATTAAAATTACGAGAACCTGCTCTGATTACTTGATACGGTCGTGTGATTCATAGGAAAAATTCCTTTTAAATTCAAAGAAGATTATTGATTTACACCACCCGAGTCAGAGATTATTGTGTTGAATTCCATATTTACTGATTTAGCACTCATAAATATTCCTAACACACTCAATTGCGGTGTTTTGTTTTTAGTGCTATTAATTCTATATAACGTGTCAAGGAACTATTAACACTAAGAAGTATTCCCTCTGTCAGACTCGTAATTCTGTTAATAATTCTACGTATATTCTTTCAAGGATTGATTTGGCACAGGATAGGCCCTTAACTGACAGGTGTCTTAGCAGAACAGAGTTAGCTATCGTCATTAGAAGACCTGTATCTCTTTACCTAAGCTTTATCATGTAGAGAGAACAGAAGTAGCCATCATCATTGGCAGAAGCGATCAAGCTATCGTTATTAGAAGACTTGTACAATCATACCTGATCTTCACCATGTAAAACTTCAGAAGAATATATATATTTTATACTCGTGTTTTCTACAAGAACCATCCCACCGCTGCCCCACCACTTTTAGGGCTGTTCGCCTTGTATGATAAGGCGCCCTATGAGGTAATGTTAGACTTGCGATAATCTTACGCTAAGTCGGTTGGTATTGCACTTCCATCTTCAATGGAGTGTCTTGGGGTTTGTAGATCACTTACGAAGTCGGTATTATCTTGTTGGTTATTACGACGATGTGTTAAACTCATGTTGGTTCGGTGAGGAGGTTCTTGTAGAAAAACACGAAGTATAAAAATATATATATTCTTCTGAAGTTTTACATGGTGAAGATCAGGTATGATTGTACAAGTCTTCTAATAATGATAGCTTGATCGCTTCTGCCAATGATGATGGCTACTTCTGTTCTGTCTCATGATAAAGCTTAGGTAAAGAGATACAGGTCTTCTAATGACGATAGCTAACTCTGTTCTGCTTCTACTACCATCTCTGTTACAAGTTATGAAAGAACAGACAGTAGTTCGAACATATGACATACTATCAGATGACATAGTTACATACGAACACACAATCAAATGAGACACGCTACAGATCACATAGGGCGTTTGAATTATAGGTCGCGGTAGTTGTCTCAAGCAGGGAGCTTGGACTGTTTTCAAAACAAATGAATGACCACATACTTTAGGGTATACGTCATCTTTAGCGTCTCTAGTCTGATCACATTCCTGCAAGCAATCTGGTTGACCTCTTTAGTTTTAGTCTTTTATATATATGGACTAACATTCCATATTTTATTATGTAAACACTACATACTATACATATATATATATATATTATATATATATATATATATATATATATATATATATCTATATATATATATATATCTATATATATATATATATATATATATATATATATATATATATATATATATATATATATGATATATATATATATATATACTCCATTTTCCCCTCATCAGTCTGCAATAACACAAACAAACCCGGTATAGATTTAGTTTATCAACTTCGACAGGAATTCCAGGAATTTAATCAACAAATGTTTTTACATCATTTAGAGAGAGAGAGAGAGGATTAGTTGATAGCTTGCATGAATTGTCTGTGGATTCTACCTCAACTTGGATTCCTACTGATAAACTATAATAGCATGATATACATGTAAGATTACGAGAGAGAGAGAGAGAGAGAGAGAGATTAGCAAAAGGACCGTCACTGGACGTCCCACAAACAAACGAAAATAAAACAGCATCAAACAAGAAGATAAAATGATATTTAACAAAGTTCAAAGAAAAACCTTGAAAATTATCGACATAAAATTCATCACCATGAGACTGTCATTATAAGATTCATAGTCTCCATGGCATTATACCACTGGCGCCTTCGAACTCGTGACAATGATAATGAGTTGGAAGTCCAGCCTTCATTATACCCTTCTCGTGTCGTATTCAAAACCGACTCAGACACTGAAGCCTCCTTCCTACAAATCCTTATCATGCAATGCTGTTAAATTCATGTTAAACTGCTGTTCAATTGCTGTTCAATTGCTGCTTTGGGAAGTGAGAGTGAATGAATGTAGTTCTGTGGATCTATGGTGTTCGTCCTTGGTTTTGAAAGTGAAGAATGAATAAACGGTAGTTTTGAAATATGGATGTAAGTGGAGGTCTGTGTTACGAACCGAGAGAGGTCCGCTCCAAGTTCGATATAATGATAAACAAAAAGAATTCAACACCAACAGTTGAAACTGGGGATACGAATATAGAAAGAAACACCACACAACAATGTTTATTTACAAGCATACTAACATATAAATGCAGAATGGTGTCTCCTATTTACATAAAAAAAAGGCAAAATCTTACAATGCGTGAACTGGGGAAGAAGTGAGGTAATTCAAATACTTGCTGGCCAGTTTTGCGACTCGAAGCGATGGCTTCACAAAAGGAGAACTGCGATTGCAGACGTCTTCTTGACTCCGTATTGCAGAAAATAATGTCTATTCTCGATACTCGAAGGGCAGGAACTTCTCAAAACCTCTTGCAGAACGTTTCTTCTCTGAAGTCTTGCTCTACGTCGAAATGTCTCGGTCGTCCACTCCTGACGATGACTTGATCAGAATCCGATCAGAATCACGAGTGCCTTTTTCTCTCTGATCCTTCATTCTTCTTCTCTTATCTCACTCTGATGATCTCTGCTGGTGATCTCTCATTGATAATCTGATCTGTGGCTCTTACTGATGATCTGCCTTCTCCTACTTCGTCCGTCATATTTATACGGCATTCTGGGGGCGGGGCCTACGGCGAACGTCACAGACTCCCGAGATTACGGGAATGATTTAGAAGAATCTCGACGGAATATTGCATCAGAAATCGCGGCGTTCCTCACGTCACGTCGGCGCCTGTCAATTTCTACAACACTTCGGCCGATTCTAGAACCATCATGAGAACAGGCACCTCCAGCACATGCGCGAATGCCTCCGTGCTGCAGAATTTCTCGAAGATGCGTTTTTTCCTTCCTTTATCTTTCTTTGCTATACAGCTGATTTTATTTTTTTCTAAAGAGAAACAAGAATTAAACAGTTGGGAAACAATTCTGCATAAACCTTTAATCCAATCAAACACGCACGCTTCTCCACTCTCACTCATCCGTGCGAAAACAGAAAACGGTCATTAGGCTACTCATTCTGAAAACTCTAGAGAGGCTATTAGCTATAACATTATCCTTCTCTCTTACTTTTTCCGTTTTCTGAACTCTGTTCAAAACTTTGAAATACTAAAACACCTCTTGCATTTTCTAAAAAACTAATTTCATCAGTAACACTGTCACGGGATCTTAACACTGGCGGTGGCCATGGTACGGGGCATTCTTTATAATTCTGAAGCAAGTTTACATTCATTGACTTTGCTCTACTCTTACCCATATTAATTTCATAATGTATATTTCCCCTCTTCTCTAACACTGAAAAGGGACCTTCGAATTTATAAGGTAAAGATGAACCTTCTTTCTGGACTAGTACTAGAACTTTATCTCTTACATACAAACTTCTCTCTTTTGCTCTAAGATTATGTTTCCCTTTAGTTTCCCCTTGACTCCCATTCTCCTTTGCTAGTTGCCAAACATCTCTCAAATTGTTTTTATAATACTCTAGATTAGTTGTGCAATCTTCTCTACCCTTACTTACAGACAAAGGTCCGACCATATTGATAAATACATTCTCAAAAGATTCGCCTACTGAAGGAATATTACACAATGGAACTCTGGGAATTACTTGAATTGGTTTCCCGGCAATTTGATATTCATGACAGCTTAAAACATACCTCTTCACGTCACTTCCCATTTTAGGCCAAAAGTAGCCCTACTAATAGACCTGAAAATTTTATTTTCTCCTAAATGTCCTTGCTCATCATGTGCTAACTTAAAAACTAGCTCACGAAGCTTCCTAATTGTTCAGTGATTTCCCCTTTACTACCTGACTTAGGACGAACATAACAACACAAAACTTCGTCCTTTACACAAAAAGTTTCCTTAGACACATCATCGAGATCATCATCCAGCTCACACTCAAAAATTTGGGTTAGTGTCTCATCCTCTCTCTGAAACGTGACTAGCGCATCCATGCCTAATTCATCACCGTAACTAATACTAGATACCAGTACATTTACTACGTTACCCTCGAAAGCTACACCTTCCATTTGGCTATCACTGTCAACGATAGAGTTAGGTTTCTCAGTCACACTCATGCCAAGATCAACCTCGCCACCTCTATCACACTCGTTCGAATCCACGAACTCACTCACGCTGGAATCCACGAACTCCCTCTTGTTCGAATCCACGAACTTACTTTCGTTTGAATCCACGAACTTACTCTCGTTCGAATCCACGAACTTACACTCTTTCGAATCCACGAACAAATTATGACCGTAGTGCATGTCTTTATCTAAACCCGACCTAGTTACTACCATTTCAGGCACTAGAATCTCACTCACAACAGGATTCACATTCTTGGATAAAGCTAAGTCATTACCGACAATAATGTCAACGCCATCAATGGGCAAACTGTCAACTACTGCCAGTTTCACTTCTCCTGAAACTACCTGACTTTCTATACTCAACTTCAACAAAGGACAAAGAACACAAGTGTTAGGAAATCCACCTAACATGTCTTTGTCTTCCATGTTGATTTCTGCCCTGTTTGGCACACTCTCTCCCCTAATCAGTGAGACAGCAGCTCCTGTTACTCGAAGCAAGACCACTTCTCTCGAATACACTCCTCCAAGAGAGGAAACTATGCCTTCTGACAGAAATGCACCCAAAAATTTCCTAGTTTCGCTCATCACATCATTCCTACTTGACGAAAGGTTAACTAGTGATACTGGTTTCTTACCATCCTTCCTTTCTACTGCACAATTTCTCGCTAAATGCCCTTTCCCATTACATCGGAAACAAGTTAATTCTGAGCCACTAGATGCCACTTTACTCTTACAAACCTTAGAGGTATGACCAGGTTTTCCGCATGTATAACAGGAATAGTCACTTTTACTCGCATTGCTATTACTAGTACTGAAACCTTTACTGTTTTGTACTCTACCAGATGAAGGATCATTTCGTTTCTTACCAACACTCCAATTATGAGTTAGACTATATTCGTCAGCTAGCCTAGTTGCTCCTGCAAAAGATACTTCTCACCTATCCTCTATATAAAGCTTAATCTCAGGGGATACGTTATCTTTGAAGTTTTCTAACAACACTAAGTTCCTTAAACTATCAAAATCTTCAATCTTAGCAGAAGTTAACCAATAAAAAAACAGCCTTTATAACTTCTTACCGTATTCTACATACGTAATATTTTCGTCCTTTCTCAAACTTCTAAATTTCTTATGGTATGCCTCCAGTACTAGCCTATACGTGCTAAGAACAGTTTCTTTCACAATATCATAATCATCACATTCCTCCTTAGACATGCAACTATACACAGTAAGCGCCCTACCACTCAAAACTGACTGTAAATATAAAGCCCACATTTCTTTAGAACCTACTCTTTCCATTAACTTCTCAAAACACATGAAATATGTCGTAACATCTTCCTCATCAAACTTTGGTACTAATTTTAGCACTGCACTCATACCTAACCTATCAGCTCCGTTTTCGTTTTCGCCTGTCCGACTGTTACGAGTACTTTCCCTTAACCGAGCAATTTCCAACTCATGCATACTCTCTTTCTCTCTCTCTTCCTGCTCATGCATACGTTCTTTCTCTCTCTCTTCCTGTTGCATTTTCATTACTTCTCTCTCTCTCTCATACTTTTCTCTTTCTTTCTTTTCAACATACTCACGGAGAACATTCCCCTCTAGACCTAGTAGCTTTCCCGACTCAATAAACTCTTTCACCATCTCACTCATTCTGATTCTTTCTATATCCTCCCTGTTTCAATCTGTTAAAGTGTTGATAGCCTAGGCAAGGTCGCCACAAATGTTACGGACCCTGAGATCTCTCAGAGACGACGTTACAGCCTCTGAGGGAGGTCCGCTTCAGGTTCGATATGAAATAATAAAAAAAAATATATCAACACAGACAGTTGAAACTGGGGATACGAATATAGAAAGAAACACTAACACAACAAAGGTTTATTTACAAGCTTACCAACAAAGGTAAATGCAGAATGGTATCTCCTATTTACATAACAAAGATAGAATCTTACACTGCATGAACTGGGGGAAACAGTGAGGTAATAAGGATACTTGCTAAACAGTTTGGCACTTCGAAGAGGTGGCTTCATGAAAGTAGATCGGCGATTTCGGACGTCCTCTTGACTCCGTATTGCAGAAACTAATCTTCTTGTAAGGCAGGAATTCCCCAACACCTGTAACAGGACCTTTTCTTCTCTGAAGTCTGCTCGACGTCGAGATAACATGGTAGACCACACCTGAAGACGACTAGACCAATATCCAACTAACTCTCGAACAACTCTTCTTTTGATTGATACTTCGGCGGTTCCTTTTTCTCGTATCTCACGGAAGATCTCTGCTGCTGCTGATCTCTCACTGATAATCTGATCTGTGGCTCTCTGTGACTAACTGGTGATCCCTC
The DNA here is from genome assembly GCF_015104395.2 of Macrobrachium nipponense. NCBI lineage: Eukaryota > Metazoa > Arthropoda > Malacostraca > Decapoda > Palaemonidae > Macrobrachium > Macrobrachium nipponense. Next base: position 5,225,825 of record NC_087223.1, read on the forward strand.
TCTTTTACGATCTCTCTCTCTTCTACGATCACTGTCCTCCAAAGTTTGTTCGTTGTATTTATACGGCACGCTGGGGGCGGAGCCTACGGCGAACGTCACCGACTCCAGGGATTTCTAGAACTTCTTAGATGAATCTAGACGAGGTATTGCATCAGAAATCGCGGCGTTTCTCACGTAACGACGAGATCCACAACACTCCAGCCGATTCTGGAACAACCACGAACATAGGCGCCTCCAACAGTGGCGCGAAAACCTCCTTGCTGCCGAACTTCTCGAAAATGCGTTCTCCTTTTCTTTATCTTTCTTTGCTATGAAACAATTACCATCACAATCATTCACTTTATGTTGCTCTCTCTCTCTCTCTCTCTCTTCTCTCTCTCTCTCTTTCTATGCCCTCTGAAAAGGATTTTAAGTAATTCCGTTTCAAGGAAGAAGAAGAAGAAGAATTTCTGTGAAATTCCTCTTCTCGGATTTTTGTTCCAAATCTCAAACTGACTTTTGCTTGTAATCGTCAGAAAATCTTGGTCAAGTCTTGTCCAGGGAGCGATAAATCTCCATTGAAAGGCCGGAAGTGAGAGAGAGAGAGAGAGAGAGAGAGAGAGAGAGAGAGAGAGAGAGAAATCGGGTTATGTCTCGAATCTCGTGTGGGAGAAAAAATCATTATGACATTCATGGCGAGGGACTGGGTTCTCTCTCTCTCTCTCTCTCTCTCTCTCTCTCTCTCTCTCTCTCTCTATATATATATATATATATATATATATATATATATATATATATATATATATGTGTGTGTGTGTGTGTGTGTGTGTGTATATATATATATATAATAATATATATATATATATATATATATATATATATATATATATATATATATAATACATATGTATATATATATATATATATATATATATATATATATATATATATATATATATATATATATATATGTCCTTAGCGGGAAAAGGGGTCTTTCTCCCCCTTCCCCCAACACCCAGGGGGCGCCAAACAAGGTCCATAATCTGCCAATTATTAACTCCCGAAGCGGCTGAGGTGATAATAGGATCAAAAGATGGCGTCTCTCTAATCAGGGATTCTGAGGTCTCCAACTCTTCTGATTTGGGAGGTTTTTGTGTCGCGAAATGGCTTCTATTTATCTATAAATTTCTGACTCACACTGGGATCAAACCCCGGTCTCTCAGTTGGAAAGGCAAGGGCGCTAACAGCTGAACCAGTTGAAAGACCTTTGTGAAGGATATCAGATCGTTTCCCAAAACCTTGAACAACGATATTTCTCTCTCTGTCTCTCTGTCTCTCTGTCTCTCTCTCTCTCTCTCTCTCTCTTCGCAATGATAAATATTGCAATCAATTCCTAAAAAATGTTTAAACCATAACTTACCTTGTGTAAAGTCAGGTGACAATCTCTCTCTCTCTCTCTCTCTCTCTCTCTCTCTCTTATGTGACGAGAGGTAATTTGATTCTGAAATATGAGAGGGAAAAATATGGAAAAGGAATTTCCAAATGACTGACGATACAGTTATTACAATCAGAAGACAGCTTCTATAAAAAAAAACACAAAGGAATCATTTCTGTATATTTGGGGACGGAGCAACAGTCATCAATTCGGAGCAGGGCTTACACCGAGGGTCGGAGACCCCCCTCTTCTCCCCCCCCCCCTTAACAATATCTCATTGTACAAAGCCACAGGAGAATGCTTGCTTGCTTGCTTGATACGTTTTGCTGGATGATTCCCAGAAGAAAGTTTTGAGTGACGGGGCTTTTGCGATTATTAGCCGAAGCATCGGGTGTTGTGTCTTGTATTTTTGATACAGACAGACACAAAAAGACAGACACAGACATATAGACATCACGCAACAGACAACAGACTATCCCTTGCAGGCAACCGATCCAAACCCTCTTTCTGAATCACCCTAAAGACACAAAACTGCTTTAAAAAATTACCAGTTCTCTCTCTCTCTCTCTCTCTCTCTCTCTCTCTCTCTCTCTCTCTCTCTCTCTCTGATCACTTCGAGGATATCTGCAAAGTCAAATTTCCTTTTCAAATGTGACTCTGTTCTTGCTCCTGCAGCTTTTCTTGCTGTTCAGTTGCTTTGCAGCTTTTTTTGCTGTGCATTTACTTTGCAGCATTTTGTGTCTGCTATTTCGTTATTCATTAACTCGAAAAATAACAGTTTCGTCAATAACAATCACAGATAAATTGGGATTATCTGATAAATTCAGTCCAAATGAACTCATTACTGTAACAGTTTGACTAGAAAATAGAGGCGATTATTAATAATCTTGATGATTATTGTGTGCGATATCTCCCTTAAAATCAAATTCAGATTCTTCCTTTTCAATAATAAAACACAAAACTGGTTTTCTCTGAAACGATTCTGCACCTCGACCAAGGCTATAACATTTTTCCCCACCAAGACGTTTTACTATTATGGAACCGTATAATTTCATACAAAATTGTTTTCTCTGGCAATCTTAGTATGAATTGAATATAGTTTTAGGCCAAAGGCCTAGCACTGGGACCTATGAGGTCATTCAGCGCTGAAACTGAAATTGAGAGTAAAAGATGTGAAAGGTGTAACAGGACGAAAACCTCAAAGCAGTTGCACTATGAATCAATTGTTAGGAGAAGGTAGAAAGTAAGATGGAAGAAGGAGAATATGAAAGGAAGTACAGTAAAGGTAATGAAAGAGGTTGCAGCTAGGAGCCGAATGCCCGCTGCAAAGAACCTTAAGTAATGCCTACGGTGCACCACATGAGGGTGCACTGACGGCACTAACCCCCTAAGGGGACCACCTTCAATATATTATATATATATTATATATATATATATATATATATATATATATATATATATATATATATATATATGTGTGTGTGTGTGTGTGTGTGTGTGTGTGTGTGTATATATATATATATATATATATATATATATATATATATATATATATATATATATATATATATATATATATATATATCTATATATACACCCACAAAATATATATATATATATATTATAATATATATATTATATATATATATATATAACACACACACACACACACATAACATATATATATATCTATATATTATATATATATATATAGATATACACACAACACAAACAAGACACACACAACACACACACATCATATATATAATATATTATATATATATATATATATATATATATATATAATATATATAATAATATATATTGTTACGAAGTGCCAAGTATCTGGTTACCATGCATCAAATCTTACCTCACCAAAAGCCAGACACCTGAATCTCATAACACGTTTAAACGACTGAATACTCTAAAGGCAACAGTGATCCCTTAACACTTACCAGTATTGCAGAAAATCAGACTAAGTTCGTCAAAACAGGTGTGAGGTAATCTTGTAAGTAATTAAATTAATCAAAGGGCATCACTCCATCAACAACTTTAAAATCTAAGTATTTCCCTGATTTCAGAAGTCTAAGTACTTCCCTGGTTCTAAGTAACTTCAAATAAATTGAAGGAAAGCAAATCAATTACGACTCTATGTTTCTACCTAACATAAATATAATCATAATTAAATATAATTATACTGGTGTAAGATAAAGAAAACACTTATAAATACAAAAATTTATTATCAAATTCAAAATTTATAAGTGAAATTCACAATATCAGGGAAAATTACTATTACTTGAAAACAAAGTAAAGTTTAATTAATTCTTGAATCAAATTAAGTAAAATTAAATCAAAATTAATTTATCACAAAATTCAAGAAAATTAATTCAATTGAAATTCAAAAGTGTTAGGCAATAATTGAAAATTTGAAATTAATTCACAAGTGCTAAACAACAACAAAACTTGAAAGGAATTCTAAGTAAATGCAAATTAATTCACAAATGTTAAATTTACTTAAATGCGCAATGATTAAGTAATGAAAATAACTAAGTCAATTAAATTGTGAATGCAAATGAAAATATAAAATAAAAAGACACACTTCAATAAGAAAATGAAATAGTGCACAAACAATGGAACAATCACAAACACAAAAAATCAGCAATGTGTAAAAGTGTAAATCTTTTCACTCAAAACTGTAACCAACAGTTTTTACCAAACCTTCACAACCATCTGTTATCAGTTAACCACTGTTCCTAACAATTATTATTTAACCACACTCCCTATCTATTATTAGTTAAACACAATTCCTATCCGTTATTAGTTATTAGTTAACCAAACACTTTTCCCATTAACTTTTAGTTATTAGTTGCAACTATAAAAATATAACACACTTTACCTTTTTGGTATACCAACTTCTTTCTCTGCTGCAGTCTTGTCTTACACAATTTCACAAAAACCAGGCGCCATTACAAAATCATGTTTGTTCAGATTCCACAAAAGAAACTAAATAACACTAAATGAAATCTAAGAAATATCAAATATGAAATTCTCACAAGTTACGAGTGACCAATTTACGTTACGTTAATATAATCTCACTGATGTCGAGGGAGAGAGAGAGAGAGAGAGCAAGAGAGAGAGAGATCTGACTCCCTCGAGGTCCTAAGACAGAGTAAAATCTTCTTCCTTTGCGAAACTGGACTGGAGAGGGCAGATATGATACAAAACGTTCTTGTCACGAATGCTTCCAGTAGCTTGGAAATTTGACGCAATCTTCATAAAGAAATGAGTAACATGCACGTGGTTTTGATCAAAACATACGCGTACGAGTCCAGTCTGTTAAAAAAAAAGAAAGACGTACACTACTCGATCGAAACGGAGGCTGAGCGACAATTAAGATTGACATGTTTTGATAACAACGCAGATTCGAGCTCCTCGTTTTCAAACGCGTTGACAGAATAGGGAAGCAAACGGAGATCTCTGAGTTCCTCTAATCTCAAAGTGTTGACATAAAAGTTAAACATTCGTAGTTTCGAACAGACAAAGATCTCTCTCTTTTTACTTCTACTTTATATATATATTCTTTTACAACATGCAATGCAAAATCTGAACACACATTTTAAAACATCCTATCCTAAGCTATCTAGGAATCTGAAAAAAATGTTGCATAATTCTACATGATATTTCAAGGAGGGGAAACATGCATTTTGAAAGTAGCAATATATATATATATATATATATATATATATATATATATATATATATAAATTCCTCCAATTGAAAAGTATCTTCAAATACTATCAGGTCCCCATGCCAACGACCACAGGCCCTGCAACGCCAGTTATTCTCCTGTCAACCACTGGATCAATATAATCCAATTTGAATTCGATCATTTCAAAAAGTTTTAAAATGATTTAATAGTTTGCCAATAAAATCAAAGAAATTATTAAGTCCAGAAATGTATGATATTTTTGTATCAATAAGAATAGTGATTGTAAAGTTTACTTTAAAAATAACTACAAAGGCAACATAGAATCAAAGACGACGTTTAACTAAATCGAAGTTCAAAGATATAACGAAAGATAAAATTCAACAAATATTAATAATTAAACTTTTGAGATTGTGTTCAATTTTTGTGTCTAATTTTGAGATTGGGTTAAATTTTTTGGTTCAATTCTGAGATAGGGTTTAATTTTTGGGTTTAATTCAGAGATTGGGTTCAATTTTTGAGTTCAATTCTGAGACTGGGTTTAATTTTGGGTTCAATTATGAGATTGGATTCAATTTAAGTTCAATTTTGAGATTGGGTTCAAATTTGGGTTCAATTTTCAGATTGAGTTCAATTTTGGGTTCAATTTTGAGATCGGGATCAATTTTTGGCTCGTTTTGAGATTATGTTCAATTTTGGGTTCAAATTTGAGATTGGGTTCAATTTTGGGTTCGAGTTTGAGATTGAGTTCAATTTTGAGATTGGGTTCAATTTTGTGCTGAATTTTGAGGTTGGGTTCAGTTTTGAGATTGAGTTCAATTTTTGGGTTCAATTTTGAGATCTTGAGGTTGGGTTCAATTTTCAGTCGAAATTAGGATTGAATTTTGAGTTCAAATTTGAGTTAAAGTAAAGGTTAAGGTTCAGGAAGCAATAATAATAATAATAATAATAATAATAATAATAATAATAATAATAATAATAATAATATGTTGACGACTGATCTGTGTGAGAGTGACGTCATAGTATGACGTCATCACCAGAGGCCTCCTGGTTGCCATGGCGACCACCCGCTTGACTTCTTCAACGCTCTGGAAGTAGTGATCCGTCTCTCTCTCTCTCTCTCTCTCTCTCTCTCTCTCTCTCTCTCTCTCTCTCTCTCTCTCTCTTATAGGTAGATAGTTATATATATATTAATATTAATAGATATATATATATATATATATATATATATATATATACAAATATATATATATTTATATATATATATATATATATATATATTACTATATATATATATAATATAATATATATCTATATATATTATATATATATAATTTATATATATAAATAATATATATATAATATATATAGATATAGATATATATATAAAAAAAAAAATAATATATATAGAATAAATTTCTACAATATTAAAAAGTAAGGTAAAAATAAGTTGATAATTAAAAGAAAACTTAGTTAGAGGAACAGAATATAAGGGAGAGAGAGAGAGAGATTTTCGAAGAACGACGAAGTATCACAATAAAATTGCTTATAGAATATGAAGTAATTTTGTAGGTGTACAGGCTATAACAAGGTATACTGTAGACCCTGGGTTATAAATTGTACACGATGTCATGACAGATATATTTGAAGGTTATAATCTTAGCCCTTGATTTGGTTATAAATCTGGTTATAATGTAGATGTTACTAGTATGTTGTATATGTACATATTATAACAAGGGGTGCATAAGTATATTGTAGACCTCTGGTTATAAATCATACACGGATATACTGGCAAATAAGGAAATGTAATTTTAATAACGAAATGTTAATTGATAGGAAACTATTTTTGGTGAAAGTTCAAGTTAAAAAAAATTATTTTTCTTAAGTGAGAATTGGAATAAAGACGCAATGCAAAAATTATAATATAATATAAATTTTGATTTGTAAGAAAGCGAGTAAAGATAATAGAGCAAGAATAAATAGAAACTGGTTATTTGAATGTTAGTGAAGGAGGAAAGAAATGAATAAAAAAAGTTTATGAATAAACCTACTAAAAAAAGTTTAGTTGGAGGGAACTGATTTATTTCTTCACATTAAGAGAAAAAATATTAAAATGTAGATTTCTTTTGCATCTCAATTAAATAAACATATAACTACAAAGAAATCCCATGAATATGGTTAATTATTATCAAGAATGGCCAGTTTAGGAATATTCTCATTCTTAGGAATCTTCAGAAAGAGAGTTGACACTTTGTAAGGTTCCAGAGAAGAGTAACAACCATTACGAAAATTTTCCAAAAAAATAAAGATGATTCCAAAATATTTAGCCTAAATTTCCGATGATTTTATCAAAGTCGTCGAACGATATAAAATGGGAGAGACCATTCGGATATGGGGAGACTTTTCGTTTATTCTACTGAAACGAATCCTATGAAATTTTTTTTTTAGAATAACGTTGAATAGTTTCTCACAAAAGAACGGTTTTAGAAAATGCTAGAAAAAATGTCATTCTAGAATTCTGGAGGACATTTCTCGAGCGTCGTTTTCTCTCCCGCATAAACTGCAAATTAATTCAGCCAGATAACAAAGAGAGAAACTCATTTGAGACAATTGAAAACTGTTCAGGTATTTTTACGTGTAACACTTTTCAGTTTTCTGCAAAGAAGACTCTCGTGTCGGCTTCGTCTGTCATTCTGCACTCTTTTCTGTCCGCCCTCAGATCTTAAAGACAGCAGAGGCTAGAAGGCTGCAAATTGGTATGTTGATTATCCACCCTCTAAATATCCCACATACCATATTGCAGCCCTCTAGCCTCACTAGTCTTTGTTTTGTTTAGAGTTAAACTTAGCTATAATCGTGCATCTGGCAAAGCAACAACATGAGCCGTGGCTCATACAGTATTATACCGAGACCACCAAAAGATAGACCCATTTTCGGCGGTCTAGATTATACGCTGTACAGAAAACTATTTTCTTTTACTTGTTTTCATTTGAGATGATTTATTTTTCCCAAATATTGATGATGTTTTTCTTTCTGGTGAAACAGAACTGTAATCATGAAAGATAATTGTAGTATGAAAATTCCAGATTTATGACCAAATCATTATATTAGTTTATAATGCATAAACCTAAATCTAGGCATTGTTATAATCCGCATATATACAATCAAACTTATAACCAGATAGAGGCTAGAATTTATAACCTTTCATTATCTAACTTATAACTCAGGGTCTACAATTTATAACCTGCCTATAATCCAGATCAAAATCAGATTTATAAACAAATTGAGCGTAGTATATTCCTTCATTATATATCATTATAAATGTCGGCGTCGGTGACCCTGGTAGTTGTGACGCCAGATAACTTACAATCAATCAATCAATCATTATAAATGTTCTTACTTTATAACCCAGGGTCTAAATTTTTATCGCCAATTTTAACCTTTCAGTTTTATCACAATTTCATCGTGGTTTTGTCACAGTTTTTCAGTTTTATCACAGTTTTATCTCAAATTTCCAGTTTAACACAATTGTATCACAGTTTTATCATAATTTTTCAGTGTTATCACAATTTCATCGTAGTGCTTTCACAATTCTATTACATTTTATTGTTACAGTTTTGCCACAATTTTATCACAATTTTTTTCAAAATGCTTTCACAAGTTAATTACAGTTTTACCACAATAATTTTATCACAGTTTTATCAAAATGTTTTCACAATGTAATGAAAAGTTTACCACAATATCATCAGATTTTTATCTCAAATTTTCAGTTTCATGACAATAATATCACAGTTTTATCACAATTTTTTAGTTTTATTACAGTTTATCACAATTTTTCACAATGTAATGACAGTTTTGCCACATTTTTTTCAGTTTTATCACAATTTTATCATAGCTTTATCACAAAAGAGCATTTTTATTATGGTCTATCACAATTTTTCACCCTGTAATGACAGTTTTATCACAATTTTTCAGTTTCATCACAATTTTATCATAGCTTTATCACAATACAGCAATTTTATTACAGTTTATCAAAATTTTACAATGTAATGACAATTTTACCAAAATCTTTCAGTTTTATCAATTTTAACATAGCTTTATCACAATATAGCAATTTTATCATAGTTTATGACAATTTTTCACAATGTAATGACAGTTTTACCACAATTTTAGCACATTTTATGGCCACTCCAAAACAGAGCAGGCATTTTCCCGACCACCGCAACTCGTGATCGACTGCCATTAAAATTTCATGTCTGAACAGATGACACGAAAAGTTATGTAATGATGACCTTACTCTCAACATGACCTCTGGCCTTTGACCTGTGTAACGGTGAGGTAGCGCTTGTCAGTCACAATGTGACAAAGATATGTCCTATTTCTTTTTGAAGCAGTTTTGAAATGCCAATTTTTGTTTTTCCTTTTGTAAGAATTCAGAAGTAAATATTATTTATTTATTCTTTTTAACATTTTTGAAATCTACTGAGTTTTCATTATACAATTGTGTTGGTCAATGTCTCTGCTGTTTGTTGAGTGTTTGTTTGTTAGGCTCTCGTTTGTTTCAGTTTGTTTGTTTGTTTGTGTACCTTTTCTTTGCTCGGTCTTACTGATTGTTTGTTATTTCTCTTATGCCTTTTTTTTTACTCTTAGTTCTCTGTATGTGTATGTATGTTTAACTCTGTATGCCTGTGTTTGTTCAGGTCAATGCAATTTTTCTCTACAAAGAAATTCACACAGTTTTGTGTTTGTTCCAGAAAATTATGTCTTTGTTCCAGAAAATTGTGTATTTGTTCCAGAAAATCCTGTCTTACTTCCAAATATTGTCTTAGTTCCAGAAAATTATGTCTTTGTTCCAGAAAATTATGTCTTTGTTCCAGAAAATCATGTCTTACTTCCAAATATGGTCTTAGTTCCAGAAAATTATGTTTTTGTTCCAGAAAATTAGGTCTTTCTTCCAGAAAAATGTGTATTTGTTCCTGAAAATTAGTCTTGGTTCCAGAAAATTGTGTCATTGTTCAGGAAAATTTATGTATTTGTTTAAAAAAATTATGTCTTAGATCCAGAAAATTGTCATAGTTCTAGAAAATCATGTCTTACTTTCCAAGATATGGGTGTTAGTTCCAGAAAATTATGTTTTTGTTCCGAAAACTTAGGTCTTTACTTCCAGAAAACATGTGTGTTTGTTCCTGCAAAATTTTAGTCTTGGTTTCCAGAAAATTTTTTTTTGTCCATTGTTGTTCCCAGGAAAATTATTGTACATTTGTTTAAAAAAATGTATGTCTTAGATCCAAAAAGAAATTGTCATGTTCTAGAAATTTGTTTCCTTGTTCCGTAAAATTGTCTTTGTTTCCAAGGAAATTTATGTCTTTGTTCCAGAAAATTTTTATTGTTCCAGAAAATTGTGTATTATCAAAAAAATCAATAATTGATTCCCACAAACTTTTGACAAAGACAACTAGCTACCTACCTTGAGTTGCTTCCAGGAAATTCCAGATTCCAGGTGGGATGGGAGGGAGGTGGGAAAGGTAATGGAATGTGTCAGAGGAAGTCTGGCAGACTTGTCAGAGATAGTGAGAGACTGGAGTCGTTCTCAGAGGGGAGAAAGATTACTATCTAGAAGTTGATGACGATGGAGGAACTAGATCTATGATTATTTTAGAGAGAGAGAGAGAGAGAGAGAGAGAAGAGAGAGAGAGAGAGAGAGGAGAGAGAGAGAGTCCAAAGCCCGCGAGGGACACGGTATTACAGCGGATTCCATCGAGGAGATCCATGGTTTTATTGTATATACTCTGAAAGGCCTCAGGGTCAAACGCATCTCGTTTCCCTTTTGTTTTTCTGCACAAATTTTTGTTTTTTCAATTCCCAGAAAATCATCTCAGCAAGACTCAGGCTTTTTAAAGTTTTAATTACTTCGACTTAAAAGGAAAACTGTTTTTAGAATTGAAAGATGTTTAAAGTAAGGATTACCTGACCACTTGCTGGTAAAGTGGAAAGTTGGAATTGGTATAATGAGATAAATGAATAAACGGAAGAATATTGTAAATAAATCAGATGGAAAGAAAAGGTGATTATTCAAACAGATGTTATGAAAATGCATGGAGAATTAATAAAAAAATACATGTAGAATAAATAACAAAATACATATAGGATAAATAACAAAATGCATATAGGATCAATAACAAATTACATGAAGAATAAATAAAAATAACAAAATGCATATAGGATAAATAACAAAATTCGTGTAGAATAAATAAGAAATGCATGTAGAATAAATAAAAATAAAAAATAATGTGAGGATGCTACTAAGCACGTCACAATCTGAGTTTTTTTTTTTTCAGTGAACAAGTCCCGATTCCCGATTAGAGTAAGTTTCCTTGACCCTCGTCAAGTCAGACCCCTTTTTTTTTCTACCAGAGGAGAAGTCCCAATTAAACTAAGTCTCTCTTGACCAGATCCCTCTGCCATTTCTCTCCCTCGATCCAGCCATCTTCCAGAGAGGACCTCTTTTCGCCTGGATTCCAGACAAAGTCGAGTTTCTCGGTCTTCCATCTTCCATTTTGGCCATCCATAGAATCTTCCCCTCTTGGGACTTAGAGGGGAAGAGCTCTATACACTCCATGAGAGCCACCTGTTGCTGTTCTGTTCCTGTGTACGTGTAGGTGTGCGCATGTGTGTGTGTGTAGGCTACGTGTGTGCTTGCTATATACCGTGGCTTTACATAGCATCCTCTCTCTCTCTCTCTCTCTCTCTCTCTCTCTCTCTCTCTCTCTCTCTCTCTCTCTCTCTTATATGGATCACCCTTTCCCAACCCTGTTAGTCTCGAAGTGAATCTTTCCAGGAGAATGAAGTCAAATTGTGAAGCCACTCAGACCCCCAGCAAATAACCTGGACCTTCATAGTCTGTCCATTTCCTTTGTGTTCCTCTGTGTGTTTTTGTTTGTTTCTTTGCCTGCGTTTTGTCGTCTCGCTGGTCTTCCACTGCGTTGCGAAGACTTCGAGAGCCTGTTGCTTCTGGTGGGGACTATTAGCTAGTTAATGGTGTACGCACTATAGCAGCTGCGATTCGGAAAAAGCAGATTAATGTTCGTTTTGGGTCTCAAAAAGTTGTCGATTTGCGAGTGTTTCGGGCTGCATAATTAAATGCATAGGACACTTATTGGTTCTTACTATAAAAATGGATTTTTTTTCCTCAACTTACACATTTTATTTTGGACCTGCTGCCATTTTTTTTTTTTTTACAAAACTGTAAAAAAAAAAAAATCTAAAAACGATGTATAGTTTTATGAGCTATCGACAGAGGATTAAGGACAAATAAAATATCTTAGTTTTCCCTGAAAATAAGATCTACTACGGTCGTGTTCATAATCAATAAAACTGTTTATTCTTCACATGTACACATTATTTTGGGCTCATAACCATTTCTTTCAAAAGACATTTGGATCAATTGAAATCCGATGTCCGTTTTCCAATCTCTATGATCTCGTTTTCTATTTGCATGGGGATCTACCTTAAATCTCAAACACACTTACGTATTGTCGCAATAACAACCTACTGTCCGACAGGCCCCATTCCCACCCACTCCATCTCATCCGACAGACTCTCCCATTCCAATAAAGACTGGAGACCCATCCTATCCCATCCAACCTTCAATCCCATCCCATTAACAGGACGGTCTCTCTCTCTCTCTCTCTCTCTCTCTCTCTCTCTCTCTCTCTCTCTCTCTCTCTCTCGGCAGAGTCGTTTCACACCTTTCGAGCAAGTTGATGATGATAATGATGATGATGACGGAATTTGTATTTGGAAAGGAATCTGGATTTCCCGGAATCTGTGTGTAGCTATACCATCATTAATCACATGTAATCCGTCTGGATTTGTCCCCCGCTATGGGCCGAAATCCATTTCGGAACTGAATGCTTTTTGAGGGAAGGAGATTTCAATCATTTGTTCCCTTGATAGAAAATCACCCAAGTGATTTCATGGAGAATTTACTTGAATAAGTTAAGAATTCACTCGGAGATTGCTTAGCAATTACCTGGGGTTTACTTTGGTATTATTTGGCTATTGCCCTGAGATTACCTGGGGATGGGCCGGTGATGGATTCGCTTCTGTACCCAGTAAGAGAGAGAGAGAGAGAGAGAGAGAGAGAGGAGAGAGAGAATGACGAGAGAGAGAGAGAGAATATTAGTTAATTCTGCAATTAGCGTCACGGAGATTGTGGTCAACGTCACTTTAACTACGCTAATACCTAAAAGAATTTATTTGTACTGATAAGAAGTCGTATTCATGATTTTTCCTCACATAATACTCCTTCAGAGAGAGAGAGAGAGAGAGAGAGAGAGAGAGAGAGAGAGAGAGAACAACAACAGAAATCACATTTCACACTCGTTAACTCCAAATTCCAACGAGTTACGAAAGAAAAGAGGAAGAAGAAGAAGAAAATAACCCTCATCTGATTCCATCTCAAACCAACCAACTTCCAAACGCAGTTCAGCGTCTTTGATGAATAGGATCCATTAACTGGATCAAACCCTCTTTGAGTGATTCTTTCAGCAATGCCCTCACCAACGCCCACCCCAAAAGGCATGGAGGATAGGTAGGAAGGAAGGGGGTGAGGGGGAGGGAAGTTAGATTGGTTGGAATTAGATAAACATTGATCTTGTGAAATAACTTCAATTGACGGGTGAACGAACTTGATGCAAATGTGGATGCTAGTTGGGATAGTTCAAGGAACTCGGTGGAATTAGGGGTTCAATTTCCATCAAAAGCATGCAAAAGGGAGCTGGATTTTATCCCCAGATATAAAAAAGGAACCGATTAAGTAGCAGAAGCCCCATATTTTAAAGTTTAGAAGACAATGATATTAAGACCTGCTGTTGGGATTCAGGCAGAAATTACAGTGAATTACAAGGCATTATGCATTTGTTCGTCTAGGATCATAATGAGCTCAGAGGCTTATAATGCAAATCTATGAATTGCGCAACGTAAATTTCAGTCTCATAGGCCTAAGATCTGATTCGATGTTGAAAACAAAAATGCTGTTATATTTCAGTATGACTAACCAGGACTACTCCAGTCATTCCTTCATTAATGCTTAATTTATCTATTATTTTCAATTCCTCTCTATTTAAATCCATTTTATATAAATCCGGGATTCCTTAGTCTTATAGGCCCTAGAATATGTTTCAGTGTTGATAAAGAGTGCTAGTTAATAAACCATACTATATTTATACCTTCGTTACTGTTTAATTTATTCAGTATTTTAATTCCTCCCTATTTAAATCCTTTTCACATAAATCCAGGATATCATGATATCACCGGAGGCACTTTCTAGACAGAAATATATAGACGTAGACCACTCTGAACATACTGTACCATGAAGACAGAAATATCCCCAAATAAATCCCTATTAACATAGATATCTAGACACCAAATATCTTGACGTAAATCCCCCTCTGAAACATACGGTACTTCTGGAACAAGAAATCCCTTCATTAAATCCACTTTATTATGAATCCCTTCGCGTCCTCAACCGTCAGAGCCTGAGGCTTCAGCCTCAGGATGAGGACGAGATCTTCCCGAAGCCTCAGATCTCGTCGCCAGCGAAGAAGAAGAAACTTGACGACATCGAAAGAGATGAAAGGAATTCGGGACATCAAAGGCCCCTCACGACTCAGTCATGACTCTGCTTGACTTATTAATGAGGATCTCCCGTGAGTCACGTGACCTCACTGGATGTGAAATGAGCTACAAATGAGTCAGGCGAGAAAAGATTTGGAAAAGGTGTAAAATAGCGAATGAGTTTTAGACAATGTAAAATATGTGTCTAAGCGCTAGGTTAGTATAGATGAAGAAATTAAGTAAATTCGTTCTATTTCTGAAGTAGAAACTCATATTAATCGAGATGTATGTGGGGCAGACCCACCTTATTAAGAAATTGAAAAATTACTGAGGAAATGTGATCAGCAGGTAAGCCAAAATGGGGGAATTTGAAATCAGGGTATTCAACAATTCTTTAGGCCAAGTACCCAAAGGTGTTAGCTAGATAAACTATCTAATATTTTACTCATATATAAATATAATCTAGAAATATATATATATATATATATATAATATATATATATATTATATATGATATATATATATATATATATATATATATATATATATAATATATTTATATATATATATATATATATATCTATATATATATATTTGATCAGAAAACACAAGCTGATTATGATGTTAATCTATTTTAAACTATAAATATTCAACTCATTCCTTAATTACAGCCCTGAAATTCTATCAAACTGAATTGCAACGCCAGGTTTATATATGACAGCTTATCAACTTCCGCCCAGCAACGACGGGAGCAATTCCACTGCAATTCCATCGTCTGATCGGCCAATTCCTCTTGCACAGCCCCAGGTGGCCTCTGGGGATTCACTAGCGTAACTATGGGACTTGGAGGCGCAGCCAACAACCAGGTCCCGCGAGTGATGCTCGAATACATCGAGTGGGAGGGCCGCCAGGGAATGTCAATTGTCCTGGTTGCTATGGAAACCTCGAAGTGTGACAGCATCTGGAAGTCGGGAGCAGAGGTAACAGGTGGGTGTTTTTGCCCTCGCAGGTGACTTCTGGGATGCTGTTTTAATGAGGAAGTTCTACAGGTGTGTCTCACCTGTCGTTAATGAATTTCTTGAGGCTGAGGGTTAAAAATCGTGAGGTATTTGTAGATCTATGTAGTTTTTCAAAATTTTATTTATCTTGGATGATGAGGGTTAAAAATCGTGAGATATTGGTTGAACCTAGTTTTTTTATATTTTTTGTTGACTTATTGAGTTCTGGGTTCAGAAACATAAGATTTTTGTTTATAACCTTTCATTCAATTCAAAAGTTGGAATAAATTTATTATTTTTATTTTCTTTTCTTATTAATTTTTTCAAGTTCAGTTTTTCAAAACGTGATTTTGTTTTCTATAATTTTCAGGCATTAAAAATTCCCAAAATTTTGAATTAATTTTGCCTTTAATCTATCAACCATTCAAACAATCAGAAGCAATTCAAACAATTTTTATTATTCAACAAAATATAGACTTGCTGAAGCTTTCCAGATTTCCAGACTTCTGGGAAGCAAAAACCCTGGAATGTTTGTAAATTATGTTCATATTCTAACATTCAACAAAGATAAACGTGCTGGAGTTTTCCAGACTCCTCTGGGACGCCCAATCGATCTGGAACATTTGCAACATTGTTATATTTCAAACATTCAACACCTCTAGTTTAATCTTGCCTTCTCCTTAATCTAGTTCCACTTCGTTCCCAAACTCAATTTCCGTCTTTATGGGTTTTTCGGGCAAAATTGAAAGCCCCATTTCTCAAGCTTGATTGTGTAAGAGATTTTTTTCCATGCTGGCTGGAAAGCGTTCCAGACTCTTTTTGGCGATCGTCTATGTTCCAGTATAGGGGAGGTTTTTCTTGTGTTCCTGTGTTTCTTGAAAACTTGTTTCCATATTCCTTGGTTGCTCTTCCATGACACAAACAAAAGGAACAGTTTGGACTCTGAACCTTTCCAGACTTTTTCCATAATCTCATCTGTTCCAGTGCCATGGGGCTTTTTTCTCTGGTGTTTCTTTGTACTTGAAGACTCTTTTTCCTATTCTGTTTGGTACTGTTACATAACAGAAAGAAAAGGAACTGGAATAAGTAACAGCAATCTACTTTCCAGGAGGACAGTAAATGGTTCCAGAGTTACTTAAATTAATCCTCTATGTTCCAGAGGTAGGGAAGTTTTTCTTGTGTTCCTGTGTCCTTGAAATCTTTTATTTTTCATGTTCCTTGGTTAATATTCCATGGCATAAACAAAAGAAACAGAACAAGTAACAATGGCGTCGTTCCGATGACTGTAAATCGTTCCAGACTTATTTGAATGAATCATCTGCGTTTCCAGCACAAGGAGTTTTTACTTGTATTGTTGCTTCCTTGAAGGCTTTTTTGTCATGTTTCCTTATTTTCTGTTCCTTGAATAAGTAACAATAATCCACCAAGAGACGTTACTTAACCGAGAAACAATACAAACTTCCCAACATCAATTTCCGAAGACACCAGAAAACTCGGGATTATTAATTTCATTCCAGTCAGCCCCTTTTTGCCATTCCGGGAATGGGAATCTCTGGAATTAGGAAATTAGCCGTGGGCTAAGGAGGTTTGACTGGCTGGAATAAAGAAGAGTTTATGGACGATGTGACTCGTTGTTGCCAGTAATTCTGTGGCAATTGGGGTTGTTTGAGGTCTTCTGAAGATTATGGTATTGTTGCAGTAAGAGGATTAAACACCAGCAGCCCCCACCCACCCCCCCACCACCCCACCCCCCCACCTCTCTCTCTCTCTCTCTCTCTCTCTCTCTCTCTCTCTCTCTGCAAAGATCATTAGGAACGGTTAATTTCTCTCTCTCTCTCTCCCACTGTCTCTATCTCTCTCAAAAGAGCATAATGAAGGTTGAATATTTCTCTCTCTCTCTCTCTCTCTCTCTCTCTCTCTCTCTCTCTCTCACATGTTAAAAAATCTTAATTACACATTCTGAAAAAAAAGAGTGAATCAAAGAATGAAAAACTTTCAATTAATTGTTCATCAAAAATTATTCAACTTTAGCGACCAATTTTGGGACCACGAATTCCATCCAAAAATAAACAACAAATTTCTGTCATATTTTTTTCCCAAAAATAATTTGTATTTTTCGATGTTTTCACAAACAATACAAAATCATTTAAGTCTGAATTCGTTAAATGCATTAAATATCTGTCTGTCTGTCTGTCTGTCTGTCCTCACACATTGCACTATCTCGTCTTTGGCTCTAAGTTCAAAATCCCATTACTCCAGCGTCCTTGGAACCACTAGGTCTAAGAGATTAGTCTCTGTCTCTGCTCTGGTTAATAAAACAGTTGTTTGTCTTCAGTATTTAATTATACTGGCAAGCTGTTTATTGTGAGACGCTGTTCATTGGATTACTTTGCCTCTGTGCAACACTTGGAGCTTCGTTCGTTAACGCACAGGCAAGACCTTAGTCTCATTTCTCGCAGTTTTACTGGAGAGTCTGTCTGTATGTTTTTGTCTGTCCGTCTGCCACGCTTTCGTGTATAGCACTGATCACAGAACACGATATAAATTTCTGATGAAATTTCAATACAATCTCTTTATGTTTTCAGGGAACCTGGATTTGCTGATTGAAGGAGTTTCACCTGATTCCATGACATTCTTGGTGAGTATGATTGATTGAATTTCGAATGCTTCAAGTCTTTTGTCCTCAAATATTTATTTGCAAATAGATTGACCTTTAATAAGTTCTACAGAATTCTGTCGAAGGGTTGTCTGTTGATTTTAATTACACAGGGAAAGTTGGGACATCAGTGACTGGGAAGGAACAGATTCCTACACCTGTCTGTCAGTTCAACAGAATTCCCACCATCACTAACAACAGACACAAATGTACAATTTTTGTCAGAATAAAAGTCTTTTAAAGTTTCGAATTTTGATAGACAAGTAGAAGCTACATAAATGGTTTGAAGTTAATAGTATGTGTGGGCTTTAAAATTGATTTTCTTACGGAAATCTTGACTAAAATTATTTTAAAAAAGCTATTTCACTATATTAATTTAGATAAAATTATTTATTAAACGACTATTTATACATAAAAGTTACATTAAAGATATAATACTTTCCTTGTCTATATATTTGCAATATATCAGTTTTGGGAATACGTTTTTACCTCCAAGAATTTCTTCAAATGTTTTCGTTTCTTGCTGTTTTTATGGTTCTTCGGGAACAAGTTGCCGCAACATTTGCAAGTGTTGCCATTCATAGCTCCCTCTTTATTTGCATTCCGGCATTTTACGATCGTGAAAGTATTTTATTTTGTCGTGTGGGAATGTTTGATGTAGTTTTTCTTTTAAGGATGTTTATGGGAGTGTGTATAATAATAATAATAATGAACCAAACAAACTTCTTTCAGTTTTCTTCTGAAGATTGAAAAGAAACCCACAAATTCAATTTGTAACTTGTTTACTTCTAAGTATTTACATTTAGTTTTACTCCACACTCGAGTACTTTCAGGCCCTTCTGTGGCCCATTCTCAAGAGATGTTGGGATGTTAGCCTGGTCAAGGCCCAGCAGTCTTCTGGAACTTTCTTCTCGTTTGTGCTGTCATTTATGCGATGGCTGTTTCTGGTTTTCTTGAGAGTTGCCAATCCCCTCTTGTCGCTCTGATATCCTGAGCTGATGGTCAATGGGATTCACACTTGTGGTAAGGGTGTGGTCACCGTAAGTCTGTTGGGCAGGAAACCTAATCTCCAGGTCAGCAGGGTCAATCTTAGCTTCTTTTAATATCAAAGCTCGGCTTATGGGATCTTCTGAGGTAAAACCTTTGTTTCCTTCAATTACTTTGATCTCTCTGATAAGCGCACCTTCTACTACCCTCCTGTGACTAATTTTGTTGCTTTTGTATATAAGTCTACTGTTTTTGAAATCCATCCTATGGTCATTTTCCCAACAATGTCCTAGCTATAGCACTCCCCGCCCCCCTCGAGAGTTAAGCTGTAGCTAGCCCATTCCTATGTTTCTTGGACTCTAGTCCTTATTCCCCTACCTGATTCCCCCACATATCTGTCTCCACAATTATTGCAATTGATTATGTATACCCCCGCTACATCATCTGTATTACTGTGGCTTCCCTCCCTCCTTCCAATTTATTTTTACATACTTTGTTTTTTTAAAAGGTTATTATCAAAGTATATACAAATTTATATTGACTTTCTTTCATTTTTGACGTGATTTGTTTCATTTTAGGCATAAAAGGGAGGGCAACTATTTTCTTGTTTTCTTTATTCCATGTACTCTCTACATTCGCTCTGTAAAATCATTTTTCTAGCTTTGGAGTGCCCTTTTTCTGAACCATTCCGGGTATGCTAATGCATCGAAGCTTTTATCGATGTAATTTATTTCTTGCTCTATCTTGCAAGGGTCCACACTTTCTCCATTGCCCTAAGAAAAAATAAACCTGTTAGAACCCCATATTTTATATCATGACTATGAAAGAGAAGAAATGAATATATGAGTTTGTATGTGTGGGCTTTCTATATGTGCTGAATTCATAATCCTGTTTCTTTTCTTTCTATGAGTATGTCTAAAAAGGGCAGTTTATTATTGTTACTTTTCTCTAAAGTGAACTGGATATTGTTATCAAACTTATTGAGCTCATCTAGAAAAAGTTTCTATTTTATTTCCATCCCCTTGAAGAATAGCAAAAATATCATCCACGTATCTCCACCATCCTTGCAGTTTTAAGTTAGGGACATTCACATTAGGAACTAGATTAGTTTCGAAATATTCCATATAGATGTTAGCGAGTATAGGTGATAATGAGGACCCCATAGCTACTCCATATTTTCTGTTTGTAAACATGTCCCTCAAACGTGAAATAAGTATCACTGACACACAATTTGATCAACTCAAGGAAGACGCCTATTTCGATGTTTGGATTGAAAATACCTCCCTCATTATGTTTGTCTGTAGGAATTCTAATACTTTATATAAGGGGACATTGGTGAATAATGCTACTACATCAAAACTAACCATGTGTCCCTTTATATTCTTTTCTTAACTTTGTCTATGAAATCTACTGAATGTTTAATATGGGATTCTGAAAATATACCTAAGTATATTCCTAGTTCTCCAGCTAACCACACAGCTAAGTTTTTGTTAGGAGATTTCCTACTAGAAACAATAGGGCGTAGAGGGCAGCCCTCCTTGTGTATTTTTTTTGGGGCTGCCATATATATTATCAAGCTCAGGTAATTTACTTGAGAATAATTTAGTGCATAGCATGTCCTTCCCATTACCTAGTCTACTGATTATTTTCTTCACATTCTGATTAAAGGTATTCTGAAGCTTTTGGATTGTTGGAGGATTCTCTATTTTAGCATAAGTAGTTTCATCATCTAGTAGCCTGTACATTTTAACCAACCTATATTCTGAGCTATTCATGATGACAATACTACCCCCTTGTCAGCCTTTCATAATTCTAATATCTTTGTAGCTTTTTAATCCCTTCAGAGCGATACTAAATCTCCTTGGCAAGATATCTCCAAGTTTGCTTTCATTACTCCCTATCATCACTCCTCTGAGAAAAGGAGCTAAATCATTGTGATGTTCAACATAAGGTAGTTAATCTTGCTGTTGAATTCTATGTTAATATTGTTTGTAGTCCCTGCACAAAATTTAATCCTAGCCCTAGTGCTGCTGTTTCATCCCTAGTCAATAATCACTTGAGATATTCTTTATATTATCATATAAGAAAAAATAAAAAAAATCTCAAGTAGATTATTGACTAGGGATGAAACAGCAGCACTAGGGCTAGGATTAAATTTTTTGTGCCGAGGGGACTACAAACAATATTAACATAGAATTCAACAGCAAGATTAACTACCTTAATGTTGAACATCACAATGATTTAGCTCCTTTTCTCAGAGGAGTGATGATAGGGAGTAATGAAAGCAAACTTGGAGATATCTTGCCAAGGAGATTTAGTATCGCTCTGAAGGGATTAAAAAGCTACAAAGATATTAGAATTATGAAAGCTGACAAAGGGGGTAGTATTGCATCATGAATAGCTCAGAATATAGGGTTGGGTTAAAATGTACAGGCTACTAGATGATGAAACTACTTATGCTAAAATAGAGAATCCTCCAACAATCCAAAAGCTTCAGAATACCTTTAATCAGAATGTGAAGAAAATAATCAGTAGAACTAGGTAATGGGAAGGACATGCTATGCACTAAATTATTCTCAAGTAAATTACCTGAGCTTGCATATATATATGGCAGCCCCAAAATACACAAGGAGGGCTGCCCTCTACGCCCTATTGTTTCTAGTAGGAAATCTCCTAACAAAAAACTTAGCTGTGTGGTTAGCTGTTTAGAACTAGGAATATACTTAGGTATATTTTCAGAATCCCATATTAAACATTCAGTAGATTTCATAGACAAAGTTAAGAAAAAGAATATAAAGGGACACATGGTTAGTTTTGATGTAGTAGCATTATTCACCAATGTCCCCCTTATATAAAGTATTAGAATTCCTACAGACTAAACATAATGAGGGTATTTTCAATCCAAACATCGAAATAGGCGTCTTCCTTGAGTTGATCAAATTGTGTGTCATTGATACTTATTTCACGTTTGAGGGACATGTTTACAACAGAAATAGGAGTAGCTATGGGGTCCTCATTATCACCTATACTCGCTAACAATCTAT
>NC_087223.1:5253247-5277533 GCF_015104395.2 Macrobrachium nipponense
CATTACACGAAGGTTTAGAAAATGGGAATCGGTGAAAGTGATTTGCATGGAGATAATAGCTTTTGTCTAACCGCTGTAAACTCTGGTTAATGGCATTGAAAGACTGCAAGCAAGAAAGAGAGAGAGAGAGAGAGAGAGAGAGAGAGAGAGAGAGAGAGAGAGCACCGTCACTGGACGTCCCACAAAAAAACGAAAACAAACTACGCCAAACGAAAAACAAAAAAATATGATATTTAACATAGTTCAAAGAAAAACCTTGAAAACGATTCGACATAAAATTCATCACCATAAGACAAGTCATTAAAAGACTTACAGTCTGCACGCGTTATAACCACTGGCGCCTTCGCACTCGCGACGTTGATAATGAGTTGAAAGTCCAGCCTTCATTATACCCTTCACGTGTAGAATTCAATACTGGTTCAGGTACTGAATCCTTCTTCTTATAAATCCTTGTCATGCAATGCTGTTAAATTCATGTTAAACTGCTGTTTCAATTGCTGTCCAATTGCTGCTTTGGGAAGTGACAGTGAATGAATGTTGGTTCTGTGGATCAATGGTGTTCTTCCTTGGTTTGAAAGTGAGGAATGAATAAAGGTGGTTTTGAAATATTGAGGCAAGTGGGGGTTTTGGTAATGGTGGTTCTTAGTGGTTTGTGATTCCAGACAATGGCACAGAAAATGTATTTCTGAAAATTTATATTTAGGAACGGGAGTACATTTTTTTTATTTTCTTACAATTATTTATCAAATGGCAGAAGATTTTGTTTCAAAAATTAATATTTAGGAAAGGGAGGTAAATTTAGCTTTTTATTTTTGAGATAAATCTTTGAAAAATCAGATTAACAATAATCTGTTTAAGGAAATGCAAGGAAGTAAATTTAGCCTTTTGTTTTTAAGATAAATTCTAAAAGATCAGATTTACAGAAAGTTTGTATGAAAATGGCTGGAAATTTTAATCTAAAATTTAATACTTTAAAACAGTAGGTAGATTTGGCTTTTTGTTTTTAAGACGATTTAAAAAAAATCAGATTTTCAATAATATTTTTTATGAAATGGCTGAAAATTTATTCTAAAATCAATATTTTAAAAAAAGGAGTTAAATTTGGCTTTTTATTTTTAAATTGTCTTTAAAAAACAAATTTTTATGAACCAAAATTATATAGAGATATGAATTCAAGAACACATTTGGCTTAAAATCGTACCTAATAATGACATAAAATGGTTGAAAATTTATTAGAAAAAGAAAAAGAATATTTGAGAAGCATATAAACTTAACGCATTTAAAATTGATAATATTCAGGAACCCCAAAACT
Source organism: Macrobrachium nipponense (assembly GCF_015104395.2). Taxonomy (NCBI): domain Eukaryota; kingdom Metazoa; phylum Arthropoda; class Malacostraca; order Decapoda; family Palaemonidae; genus Macrobrachium; species Macrobrachium nipponense. The sequence goes on from NC_087223.1 coordinate 5,254,560, forward strand.
GATTTATTTCAAGAAACCAATATATAGGAACCCCAAAACCTAGTGTCTTTAAAAATACAAATATTTATGGAACCCCAAAGCCCAATACATTTAGTAACACGAGTTTTGGGGGAACCTAAATGTAAAATATTTAAAAAAAGGAATATTTAGAAACCCATAAAGCCTAAAAAAAAAAAAAAAAAAAAAAACACCTAGGAACCCCGATAAGCTAAATCATTTAAAAAAAAATAAAAAAAAAAAAACGAATATTAATGAACCAAAGCCTAAATTATTTAATAAAGACCTCAAATATTAAAATGAAAAATATTCAGGAACTACAAAAACCTTAATGCATTTATTAATAAGAACATTTAGGAACCTAAGATTTAAAGAAATACAAAGCCTTAATCCCTAAAATCAACTCTGAACTACAGATATGGATTTCGCAGATTGAAAATAACACGGATACCCAATTACGTTAATGTTACGTCAAGGTCCGAGGAGGAGTGGAAAGGGGACGGGATGATCGGGGACGCTGGTTAGGGGGAGTGGGGTAATTGTCACGATTCCGTGAACTTTCCGTTGGTGGTATAGAAGTTAACTTAATGTTCCGTCACGTTATTAAGTTAGAGAGAGAGAGAGAGAGAGAGAGAGAGAGAGAGAGAGAGAGAGAGAGATGAGAGAGACCCTGACCTGACCTCCAGGGGTCAAATATAAAACAGCCAAACTTTAAAAACACCCTCTGCACGTTTAAGTGCACTTTCTAGCATCTCCCAATACGATAGATAGAATGTGTCACCCACTACGATAGATCGAAAGTGTCACCCACTACGATAAACAGAATGTGTCACCCACCACAATAGATAGACTGTGTCACCCACCACAATAGATAGAATATGTCACCCACTACAATACAGAATGTGTCACTTGCTTCAATACAAAGAATGAGTCACCCGCTACGATGATAGAAAATGTCACCCACTACAATAGATATAATGTGTCACCCACCACTATAGAATGTGTCACCCACTAGGATAGATAGAATGTGTCACCCACTACGATAGACAATTTTTTTTGCATTTAAACATTAGATCCCTGCGTCTATTGACCTCGTCTGCTAATCTGTTCGTCTCCATCAGCTGCAAATTCTCTCCTCTAGTTCCTTCCCGACGTCCTGCTCTAATTCCTTGTCCCTTCATCCTTGATGATATCTGGGGCCCAGGAAGCAGCCTCCTGAATCTGGAATCCTTCATGGGGGAGGAAGGGGATAAGGGGGAGGAGGTCACCTGATTCCCGGATCCCTGAGTCCTTGGTTCCCTGAATCCTTGATGGAGATCTCAAGTCCACTGACGAAGGAGCCAATGTCATTAGCGGATTCTAAACGGTCTGGACCGAGAAATGGAATAGATATTTGGAAGACGAGTTGCACATGGAGTCTAGGGTGAGTTTACGCAAGCTTCTGAAATTCAATGTGAGTCTACGAAAGCCTCTGGAGTTCTTGGTGAGTCTATAAAAGCTTATTGTTTGTGAATCTATTTTTTGGTCAAGCGATTATTCGTCTTATTTGCATATCGGTCTAGGGTTCACTCGACAACGAGGTTGAGGGCTTAAATATTGCTTTCTTGTCCAATGATTAATTGATTTATAGTTATTAGAAATGGTCTCACAATTCTGATCAAACATTAATGAGTTTCCTACATTGTAGTGTTTTTTTCTTTGTTTGTGTAATACTGTTTGTATATAGGTCTAGGTTTCATTTTGCAAAGAGGTCAAGTGCTTGTGTTTAAGGACATATTGTTTGCTCCTCTGATCTTGCGAGAGTGTTTGTTTCTTTTCCTTGTTAATTTTCTGAAAGATCACGACGCGAGGACGGAAGTTGGAGGGATAGGTCTCTCTCTCTCTCTCTCTCTCTCTCTCTCTCTCTCTCTCTCTCAGGCATCACAAACAAAGACAGACAAACACCAGGCATACAGACAACTGGGATATGAATGAAACATCTGGCACAAACGAGAAGAATAAAAACACCTGGAACAAGGAACTTGAACCATTTTGTTTTCCAGTGCCAAAAGCTATTCCAGAGATAGATCTCAGATGACCTCAGTTGGAAAGCGTCACAAACAAGCATTAAAAACAAATGACAGACACAAAAACCAAGCTTAAAATTACCTGGGACAAGGGACATTTGCCTTCCAGTACCCAAAAGTATTCCAGTGATTGAACCCAGATAACCTTATTTGGCTTCCAGTTACCTTTAGTCTTGCTCTGGAAGATTTGGAATCTGGGATGATTTATGAGGAGTACTGGAAAGGTGTACAGATTGTCTTTCAGATGACAGAAGCGAAATAAGACTGGAAACTGGAAAATTGGAAGTTAGAACGGATTGATTAGACAGGAACAAATGATAGTAGACTGACTGGAACTACCAGCAAAAGCAAAGACAGAATCTATTACAATTCAGACTCCTCTAATGACAATAGAGAAATCAAAATGGAAACTGGAAGCTAAATAGATGAGTTAGCCAGGAACGAATATCAGTTAGTACTGACTGGACAATCAGCAAACACAATAAAGAATATTAGAACTTAGACTTTTCTGATGGCAATAGAGAAATCAAACTAAAAAACTAGAAGCTGGAACAGATGGATTAAACAGGAACAAATGACATATTATCAACCAGGATAAAGAATCAAATTACAGGAAAAAGACTCTTCAGAAGACAGAAATGAAATCAGAGTGGAAACTGGAGAACTGGAAGCTAGAACAGATGGATTAGACAGGCATAAATGACAAAAGACTAACTGGAACTATCAGGAAACACAATAGAGAATCTATTACGAATTAGTCTTCTGATAATCGTAGAGACTGGATCAGATTTAATTACACAGGAAAACTATACAAACAGCGACCTTTACATAGCCTCGCTCCTGGAGCGTAAACAAACGACGCAAAAGACACAAACAAGAGTAAAAAAGAAAGCTAAAGAGGAATAATAACGAGTGAAGGGTAAATGATTATTCTTTTTTGCCGTCGTGGCAGTAAAATGGTGGTCGATGTGCAGGATGCAAAGGAAGGGAGGAAATAAATACCGTAATGGTTGCAAATTACAGGCGAGGGGAAATGAAGGCATAAAGAAACGAGAGAGAGAAGGGATGTTTCTGGGAAGTACAACTGATGGGAATGTTGTCTGGAAATGTTCTGTTCGACCTGGAAAACATTTTTTCCAGGCGAATTTAGAGTCAGTATCGAATGGAGTCGTCAGTTCTCCAGTGAGTTGAGTCATTGGGAAAATGTAAACAAACGAATTTGCATTTAAATGAAATTAGATAAATTCTCACTAAACCTGACATTACAAAATTGGTTAGACTCCTAGGTATGATTCCAGGATTCCCTTTAAGAAGATAAATAATCTTAAATAAACATATACCAACTCTAACATTATAACAAAACTTCTTTCAGTTTTCTTCTGAAGATTGAAAAAGAAACCTACAAAATCACTTTGTAACTTGTTTCCTTCTAAGTATTTACATTTAATTTTACTCCAATTAAATGTAAATACTTGGAAGTAAACAAGTTACAAAGTGATTTTGTGGGTTTTTTTTCTTTTTCAATTATAAAAATTGGTCAGATTCCTGAGAATGATTCCAGGATTCCAGTTAGGAAGAGAAAAATTTTAGATAATTTTCACTGACACCTAACATTGAAAAATTGGCTGGAATCCTGGGAATGATTCAGATTCCAGAGAGGAAAAGAGAGTTGGCAAGCAGGAGATTACCTCATCAGGGCGGACGAGTTATCCTTTTTAAAGGCTTAGGACCTTAACCCAATAAAACTCGAAAAGAAGAAGAAGAAGAAGAAGAAGAAGAATAAGAAGAAGAAGAAGAAAGAAGAAGATCTCGGAGAAAGATTGTCTTTATGTTTGAAAAAGGGATGGTTGTAATAATTAAATCTGACCTCCTCAAATCTACTCTCTCTCTCTCTCTCTCTCTCTCTTCTCTCTCTCTGTTTGTGTCAGAAAAGGGATAATTGTTCTCGCTGCGACAAAGGAGGACGTGTTGGTTATTTTGAAATGAAACATAATTGCATTGGAGAGAGAGAGAGAGAGAGAGAGAGAGAGAGAGAGAGAGAGAGTAAATCCGTTACCCAGACTCAATAAAACGCAACATAAACCACCCACGGTTTATACATATGACTGCAACCTTATCGGAGGTCGTCTTGGTAATAACCTTTGTGGCGGTTTGAAAGATTTTCATTGTGTGTTTTTTAAGGTTTTTTGTAATTTTGTATATTACTGATAATAGTCAGAGTATATAACTTTATTATATGCTAAATTTAGTTTTGTTTATTTGCTCTTTAAAATTAAGCATTAAATTTGGTGGAAGAAAAGGAATTTGGGGGGGGGGGAATATATTTGTATATATATAATATAAATTTTTTTTTTTTTTTCCATGTTATTTCAATACAAAGACATGTATATATAAACTAAAAACTAAAGATTCAGAGAGAGAGAGAGAGAGAGAGAGAGAGAAAGAAAGATAAATTGAACGATAGAGTGAAAGAGAGATAGATAGATTAATAGAGAGAGAGAGAGATAGATGAGAGAGAGAGAGAGAGAGAGAGAGAGAGAAGAGAGAGAGAGCCCAACCATCCTGTCTCATAACCAACTAAAAGGAAAATAAAAGGCGAAATCGACTACGAAAAGATTTAGGAATCTCAAAAAAAAAAAAGAAAAAAAAAAAAATAAAAAAAAAAAAAAAAAAAAAAAAATCCCCATAAAATGATTGAACCTCGTGTCTCTCCATCCCTTGGAATGGATGTCTTCCAAAATCTTCTTCTCGAATGTTTTCATTCCCTTGACTTTTCTCCCCCTTCCTTCTTCCTCTCTCTCTCCTCTCTCTCTCTCTCGTCTCACACACACACACAAATACAATCTCTTTGTTCATCATGGGACAAGTCTTGGCTTTTCCTGTTCAATCAGGTTCTTTTTTCTTAAATGATATTCATCTCTCTCTCTCTCTCTCTCTCTCTCTCTCTCTCTCTCTCTCTCTGACACCAGTTTAAAACTCCACCCCTTCAGGACCCATGTCCCAGGACGCCTCCCCCCATTCCCCACCCCATCCCCGCAGTAATTTTCAGGAAAAATCCCCTTGCGAACTCCTGACATGACAACTTCTCGAAGATTCCTCCCAAGAAATTGTCAAACTTGAGACGTCTGGCAACTTTGCCTCATCTTGGACTGGGGTCTCCTTAGGTCAAAGTTCAAAGATAATATAAATAAATATACACACACACACACACATACAAACATACACACACATACATACCATACATATATATATATATATATATATACTATATATAAATCTATCTATTATCTGTTACATAAAGAGGGCTATAATTAATATGTTTGAAATGCTGTTGAAATGTGATGTGCTATGACATTTCTTAGAATGTGGAGTCATCATTTAACTTCCTTAGAGACAGTGACGAGCTTTGGGAAAGCTGATGTGTCTTTTTTGGGGTGGTGTGATATCAAAGTTGCTGTCTTAGCAAATCAGCGCCTGTTCTGTCGCTATGGGTGATCACAGAGGTGATTTATGTACTAGTTTCTAAGCAGTTACCTGGGATGTCGACTTTGTGTGTGAGTTCGTAATGTGCGTGCGAGCTTTTTCCCTACATAATATAGTAGCATTACCATGATGGGGGAGATCTGTACAAGAGAGAGGCGAGAAGCCAAGATGGCTTCTTCGTAGAGTACTTTTATTATAAAGAGATTGTGCATATTATTTTGAATGGGGTGGGTAAGCATATTTTTTATTTTGGCCCAAAGTGGTGGCTGGATTGTATTTGAATATATTTAATTTTCAGAGATGTTATATTTCAAATGATCTTTGATTTTAATCTTATGCGGTAATGTAGGCGTTGTTTCTCCTGTTTTCTAACAGGCGATTCTGGAGAAAGGGAATTGATCTGGAGAAAAGGAATTGATGCTGGAGAAAGGGGAATCATCTGGAGAAAGGGGTATTGAATATGGTGACTTAATTGGTGTACTGACTATATTGACTATGCCTAATGTTATGGCTAGACTAATGTTAGTTATTTGATTAATTATCGAGGGTTATCTGAGTTATTTGGACTTTGAGTTAACATTTCCATTTAATCATCTGTTAAGAACCTGACTTATTTGGTTTACACTTTGGTTTTAAATAAATGCATAATTTTGTAAGTTCCGTGTCTGATTTGATGGCCTTAGATAATGAAGGGGTGTGGTGCGTCATGGAGAGAGAGAGAGAGAGAGAGAGAGAGAGAGAGAGAGTCGGGGGCTAGTTGGTGTTCGATTGAGAGGAAATGGATGTTGGTATTGCCAGAGCTCCTTAGACGCACAGATCCATTGCTACCTTTTAATAAATACTGAGATTAGATTCTAATAACGGTTATTATAGATATATATATTATATATATATATATATATATATATATATATATATATATATATATATATATATAAATAAACATACATATATATATATATATATATATATATATATATATATATATATATATACTATATATATATATATATATATATATATATATATAATCAAAGAAATGTTATTAATGTAATGCCTTTCCATCCTGTGATTAATAATTCTGCATAAAGGTTTGTGTTTAGGTTTAGTTTAGTGAGGGTGTTTCAGTTAAGTGTAGGAGGTGTGTGTTTAGGTGTAGTAAGGAGAAGGTAAATGGGAACCGCCAGCCAGCAGTAATCCCTGAATAAAAGGGACAGTCCAGCACAGCATAACCAGATAAACGGGACAGCAGTCACTACAGTAATACTAGAACAAGTGGAACAGTCAGTATAGCCATACCTGGATAAATGGGACAGTCACCACAGTATTATATCTGGATAGATAGGACCTTCAGGATATCAATATTTGAAAAAAATGATCAGTTAGTTCTTCAGTTCTTCCTTTTCTCGAGTTTTCCCCCCTACGGGTAAGCGGCGCCGGGAATGGGTCGGCAGCCTTTACATATCGTACAAAACTACATACAAACACTGTATAAATAATTTATCTATCAAGAACTTATAAAATAAAACTATCCTAATTTCTAGAGGTGATTTTGTAATTGCCTCGGAGAAAAAATAACCACAAATATAATATATATCAAAATATATGTTCTATGAGAAGTAAAAACTATTAGATGAACAGTTTGTTTTATGAACAGTTCCCTCAGTCATTTATAGACTTAACCAGACATCCGAGGCATTTGTAATCAACAGGAAAGCAAGTGAATGTGATTGGATTGCAATGAAACGATGATTCATGGATATTTTTTTCTTCGGCATTGATTAAAGAGAGAGAGAGAGAGAGAGAGAGAGAGAGAGAGAGAGAAGAGAGAGAGAGAGATAGAGAGAGATCTAACACCAATAGGACTGAGAGCCATTGAAATGAAAACATAACATCATGTTTTTTATGAGCAATACTCGGGAACAATTGCGAGTGGATTCTTTGTTTTCAACACTGGGATCCTCTCTCTCTCTCTGTCTATCTCTGTCTCTGTCTCTCCCTCCACCATAACTGGCTAAATCCCCCTAATCAAGTGGTCTTAATAGGGCATCGTCTCGTGTGTGAAACTTCGGTTAATGGGCAAAAATTAAAAATGTTCAAATTGCCCTGACAGCAATAGTACCTGGTCTGGGATATTGGCTGCTATAAGGAGAGAGAGAGAGAGAGAGAGAGAGAGAGAGAGAGAGAGAGCGCCAGGTATCCTGGAGGCGGTCGCGATATTGCTTCTCTCTTTCTCTCTTTCTCGACAGGCCGCTTTCTTCGTTGAGAGTGAAGCCAATCTGAATGAAGATCCTAAGAGAGAGAGAGAGAGAGAGAGAGAGAGAGAGAATTTCACTTGAAGGGGGCACATGATAAAGCTTTCTTTTTTGTTTGAAAACAACGTATCGCCAATGACATAGATCATTTGACCTTGTATGAGAGAGAGAGAGAGAGAGAGAGATTGAGAGAGAGAGAGCAACATAAAGAAATGGAGTATATAATAGATTGGGAGTTCATTTAGAAGTTCCCAGTATCAGGGGTAAATCTGGAACCTTTTGAAAACAAGAGAGAGAGAGTAACATGAAGTGTATAATGTAGCAATGTCTGGGTACAGTGATTACAATGTATTTTATTTCATTCACTGCCCAATTGAGAGGTCATACAACTCAACCCCCTACCCCCCTCCCCCTCCCCCCGCCACCACCCCTCCACGTCAGGCCTAATGGAATTTGGTTGCTTTGTGGTCAAATCCAGGATTTGACCAAAGGATTAATTTATGCTTCCAAAAAATTGTACCTAGAAGTCTGATTTAAAAGACTTGTTTTATATGATGTTATGAATATTTGCCTTGGTTTTTCCAATATAGTTCATATGACCTAAGAATAGTTTCTTGGTTATTCTTCAAGAGTGATACTGAGAGCCCCCAGCCCAAAAAGCATCTTTCCTGACCCCAGAAGACGCTAGTTACGTCCACATCTGGGTCAACTACCCTCTAGTGATTTGAGCTCCTCAAAAAAAGCGCCCTGTCCCACAGCTGTAGAATTTGGTCCACATCTTCACTGGATGCTAATTTAGAGATGATTAATAGATATTTGAGGACATTTTTGAGGGATATTGGAAATGAGTCGCTATATGATATAAGTGTGTCTCAACAGTTGGGCACATTTTACGCGGTTGATTGTATGTTCAAAGGTTGAGTACACAGAGTAGATATTCAACAGTTGGGATACGCTCAGCAGTTGATAATTTACTAAACAAATGACCTTCACTCAACAGCTGGGAAAACTCTTTTAACTATTAGGCTCAAGCTCAACAGTATGGTGTTGGACGTACTCTCGACTGCTGCTCGTAAGGTCAACATTCGCTCTAATCAACAGAACCCACAACGCCTCAGAAAAATAGACGAATGAAGGAAATAGAAACCGATTGAGATTCTTCACAGTCCTTATAATATTGCCCAAGAAGAAGTCCCCTGTCTCGACACGGATTAAACCCGTCGCCAGACCTCCTTCGTCTGGTGGGTTGAAATTGCGTCATTAGATTACTCCCGACACCAGCGGCGATCTTGCTCTCCTAATTCGGCAAATGGCTCCCACCGGTTCACAGGGATTATGTCAGTCACCATTTACGACCCCGTCGTCAAAGTACTGTGACGGGAAGGGGGGATGGACAGAATTCTGCATGATTGTTCTGGGTGAGAATCGACACGGGAATTTGAGAAAAGCATGAGAGATTTTTGTTTTAGGAAATCTAATTCATTTTATTTGGTAGTTTATTTGAGTACGACTGTTTCGTTTGCTGACAGTTTTTGTCATTCTCTGGTTTTCTCTGTCATTTGTTAGCGGTTTTATATGAGGCTTATCTGTCAATTTTTTGTCATTTCTGTCAGATTTGTATAAGTTCATTAGGGATATTTGTCCATTTCCCGTCATTGTATGTCAATTTTCAGCATTTTATAAGGCATATCGGTCAATTTTTTTCATTTTCTATTAATTCTGTATAAGTCTATTAGGCATAGTTGTCCATTTTTTGTCATTCTCTGTCGGTTTTGTGTAAGATTTTGGACAGACGTCTATCTTTTGTCATTTTTTAATTTTTATTTTGTATCAGTATATGAATAATATCGGTCCATTTTTGTCATTTCCTGTCGGTTTTCATTAATGTTTATTAGCATTTTTGTCCAATTCCTGTCATTTTCTCACTTCCACTTTCACCCTTACTTCTTGTACCTTGCTGTTTTCTCTCTCTCTCTCTCTCTCTCTCTCTCTCTCTCTCTCTCTCTCTCTCTCTCTCTCTCTCTCTCTCTCTTTCATCCAAGAGAGAGAGAAATGACCCATTAAGCGAAATGTGTTTTTTCTGTTTTGATTTCTGTTCCTTGCAAAATTGTTTATATATCAAATTGACTTTTAATATGAAATCTTTGGTCTCTGTTTTTTAGACCACATCTAAAATTACTTTACGATACAGGTGTCCAGTATTGTCTTATTTTCGCTTACTCGGGAAGTGAGCCTATAAACTGCTTTGGTGCTGTTGTTGTCTTGCTGTTATTGTTCTTATTGTGGGGAAGGGGTAGGAAAGAACTATGAAAACGCCTAAAATGGTCTGAAAAAGGTGTTTCGCCTTGAGATATACATACAGGAATATTTATTTATTACCATGAAAATGTAAAAAATAAATAATGTACATGTTAAACAGTATAGAACAATTATTTCGGATAGAATACAGCATATTTATTATTGTTTTCGTTGGTGAAATAAGGCACTATTTGACCGTAGGTTTTAGCACATGCCCTGCCCCGAGTAAGCTGGAGGTCAGATTACGCCTTGTTTCTGCATCCTATGATAACCTTTCTATCAAAATGTAATGCTTATAAGCTTGCAACAGATTCTAGAAGTAGGTTGCATTGGAAAGATTCTCTATGTATTAATACATCTAGGAAAGGGATGACATTGTTATTTTTAATTTCAACAGTGAATTTTATGGATGGCACTAAATTATTCAATTTATACAGTAAATCATTTACATCGATACCACCAGGTAAGACTACTAAGATATCATCGACATATCGGTACCATTTTTGGGGATGGGGATAAGTGTGATATTCGGGAGGTTATTGTCTTCTCAAAAAATTCCATATATAAGTTTTGAAAGGAGAGGTGATAAAGGGTTACCCATGGCCATCACCAAATATTTGTTGGTAATATTCTCCATTAAAAATAAATTTGCAATCACAAATACATAACTTAATTTAGGAAATTATGTGACTAACGGACATAGCAATTCATGCAGTACAAGTTCATTACTTGAATATTCTAGCACAGAGTCAATAGGGACTTTTGTAAACAAAGAACATACATCAAAACTGACAAAAATATCACTAGGGTTTAGTACGATGTTATTTAATTTTTCCACAAGATCAAGAGAACCTTCCGGATATGTGAATTAGATACAGTTCCTAGTAGCGGGGTAAACATTTTTAGTAAGATAATTTAGAATAGTTTATTTAATAAGCAATTGATCCTACAGTATTAATCATGGGCGCTGAGGTTTTGTTTTCCTTATTGAGTTTTGACTAGGCCATATAAATAAGGTAATGAGGGACACTTTACAGTTAACTGACACAAAAGTTCTTTTTTATCTTTAAGAATTTGTTTGATATTGATATTAAAGTTTTTTATTACTTGGTCCAACCGATTTTTTGCGAGTTTTTTGTAAGTTATTTCATCCTCTAGTAAAGTATGCATGCGTGATATGTAGTCAGTTTTGTCAATAACCCACTAAAACTATTGGATTTATCAGCCTTGGTAATGTGTAAGCTTTATTATCATTCTTCAATTCTTTTAAACTTTTTCTGTAGCGAGCGGGGAAGTTATCTTCATGGTAGGCATGCGTAGCACTATATGTCATGCCTTTGATAATTGTTCTAAATGATTTTATGGTAGGTCACAGTATTTTTCAAACTTATATAGAGATGTCGCTATTGATAAAGCTGAGGGTTTGTTACAAATGAAGAAAGACAACCCAAAGCCTAATGCACGCACTGCATTATCACTTATTTTTTGTTTTCTCGATAAATTCACCACACAATCACTTCTAGCTGTTATTGGTCCAATCGACAGTGATTGGACCAAATAATGCTAGAAATGATGATACATATATATATATATATAATATATCTAGATATATATATATATATATATATATATATATATATATATATATATATATATATATATAATATATATTTATATATATATGTATATATATACTATATATATATATATATATATATATGTATATATATATATATATATATCTATATATATAGATATATATATATATATTTTATATATATATATATATATATATATATATATATATATATATATATATATATATATATATATATATGTATATATATATATATATATACTATATATATATATATATATATATAGATATATATATATATATATATATATATATAATATATATATATATATATACGGGAATATTAATGCACTAAACAGAAATTGTCATCGAGAATAAACGAAGCACAAAACTTAATCTGCATACAGACAAAACTTACCCTTTGCAGGAGAGCTGTTTAATATCTATTGCTTTGTAATGGGGCGCTTAGTCCAGTGGGAGTTGCATCAATGCAGAGACATCGGTGTATTGATACATTTGAAACTGCTACGGGGGATGGTTCAATTCGGGTACTTTTGGTTTTTTTTCTTGAATGCGTTTGGTTACTTATATATATATATATATATATATTATATATATATATATATATATATATATATATATATATATATATATATATATTATATATATATATCTTACGAGTTATGTAAAACATCATATATATTCAATTAACATAAAAATGCATTCCACAAAACACACAATGCAAAAAACATGCATTTAAAAAAAATCTTACTATAGTTACAAAAAACATAAATGGTAGATAATCAATATAATTATTATTCAGGACTGACAGTCTTCATACCTATCTCTTATAAACATAACGTAATTATTCACTACTTGTAATTCTTACAGATACAAAAATTGAATTAAAATCATAATTTTAACACTCGCCAACATCTGTGCAGGGCTGGTCTCTCATCATTTCGTGTTCCACGCCAACGTGGAAGCTTCTAGGATAAATATATAGAAAATTACGTTGTATACAGTTGAGTTATATACCGAAATTTGAATTTAAATAGACATATTTTGTCGTGAAAGAGTGGACTCTGGCCTTTCAGGGGTGTTACGCAAATTAGCTTTAACTTTTATCTTCAGAATTCTTCATATATCGCCTTGATTTTCACGTCTCAAAGAAGCCTTATGAATATTCTACATCGAAAATATCGTAAATACGTTATGTAAGCCAAGACACATTACGTATTAAAAGTTAAAATGGACATACGTATTTCTCGTGGCAATGGCATTGCAGGTGTTACCTAAATTAGCGTTGGTTTTACCTTCATATTTCTTTCTTTATGTTTCGCCTTTAATTTTAACACGTCCTGGTGTCTCAAGAAGCCTTAGAAATATTCTACACCAGAAAAAATCGTAAATTCGTTATATGAAGCTAGGATATATAACAAAATGTAAGTTAAAATCATGTTTGTTTTACCGCCACATTTATCTATATTTCGTCCAAATTTTCAAGTCTTCAGTTTCCTACAAAGTCTTGGACATATTCCTCAATAACAAATATCGTTAACTGCGTTTTAGAAAACTAAGATCTATAACGGAATGTGGATTTAAATTGCTATTTGATATAAGGATAATAGCCTATAGGCTAGAAATGTAAACCAAATTAGCTTTACTTTTTCCGCCAGATTTCTTTATATTTCGCATTAATTTCCAAGTCTTTAGTCTCTAAGAAGTCTGGAAATATTCTCCATTGATTATCACTCGCGAAATTGATCGAAAGCACAAGAAAATTGGAAAAAAAAAACGAAAACATATCGATCACTGCACGAGATAACACTTGTTAGATCTCTCATCACTGAATAATAAACAAAACACGAAGAGCCGAAGTTGGATGTTTGGAGCGCCGTGATTGGCCGAGGGGAGGTGTCGGATGATAGGAGCTCGCTGATTGGTTCGGTCCCCCGAATTCAATTACGACTGTTCAAGCTTTTGCAGTTGATTTTTGCAAAGAATTGTTGGTTTTCTTGCAAATAACTTTATCAAATGAATCATAATGATGATGAATGATAAGAATAGTCATTAAAGAGGAACGTAAAGAAATGATGAATAAAATAGCAGGAAAATTTTCGAAACACATAAGTATATGACGGTTTTTAAAAAGGTAGTTTTGATCCAACAGTTATTCATGGTCGTCATCACCGAAGACACAACTTCACTTAACCGTTGCGTCCTTTGCCTCTCTCAAGACCATAGTTATTCGCTATTTATTCACTTTTTCTCATTTAATAAGATTCTTATCCCTCCTAAGTCGTAAAACTGCTTGAAGTTGAAAACTTTCTGCATATAGGCCAAATTCGTAAGTTTGTAACTTTGTGTTCATATTTCTATGGTGCAATTAAAAAAATAAATTAATGTTTCGTTGATAATTATATTAAGACCCGTGTTTGGAATTCAGGCAGGAATGACAGTGAATTATGTAATTGTGTGGTCATATGATTCGTAATTCACTCACAAACTTATAATGAAAATCTTGGAATTGCGCAACGTAAATTTCAGTCTCATAGGCCTAAGATCTGATTCTATGTTGACAAAAAAAAAAATATATATATGCAGTTTATTATTTCAGTGCGACTAACCAGGACTACTCCAGTCATTCCTTCATTAATGCTTAATTTATCTATTATTTTCAATTCCTCTCTATTTAAATCCTTTTTATATAAATACGGGATATCCTTAGTCTTATAGGCCTAGAATATGTTTCAGTGTTGATAAAGAGTGCTAGTTATAATTAAAATATGGTTACCGTAGACTGTTTAACCATACTATATTTAAACCTTCGTTACTGTTTAATTTATTCAGTATTTTAATTCCTCCCTATTTGAATCCTTTTCACATAAATCCAGGATATCATGATATCACCGGAGGCACTTTCTAGACAGAAATATATTGACGTAGATCCCTCTTAACATACTGTACCTTGAAGACAGAAATATCCCCAAATAAATCCCTATTAACATAGACACCTAGACACCAAATATATTGACGTAAATCCCTCTGAACACACGGTACTTCTAGACGAGAAACCCTATCAGTTAAATCCACTTAATTATGAATCCCTTCGCGTCCTCAACCGTCACTTCCTCCGCACCGTCAGAGCCTGAGGCTTCAGCCTGAGGATGAGGACGAGATCTTCCCGAAGCCTCAGATCTCGTCGCCAGCGAAGAAGAAGAAACTTGACGACATCGAAAGAGATGAAAGGAATTCGGGACATCAAAGGCCCCTCACGACTCAGTCATGACTCGGCTTGACTTATTCATGAGGATCTCCCGTGAGTCACGTGACTCACTGGATGAGTGAAATGAGCCACAAATAAGTCAGATGAGGAAGTAAGTCATAGGTCTAATGGGGCATGTATAAAAACAAGTGATATAAGATTCTGAAAAGCGTAAAATATCGACTGAATCTGGACAATGTAAATAATATGTCTAAGGCACCAGGTTAGTATAGATGAAGTAATTAAGTAAATTACGTTCTATTTCCTAAGAAGAAACTCATATTAATCGGGATGTATGTTGGGCAGACCCACCTCATTAAGAATTTGAAAAATTGTCGAGTAAATGTGATCAGAAGATAAGCCAAAAGATAAGCCACAGCATTAGCTTGTTAAACTATTGAATAATTAACTCATGTATGTAAACACAAGCTAAATATGATGTTAATCTATTGAAACAATAAATAGTTAACTCTCTCGAGTAACTATAGTCTGGAAATTCTATCAAACTAAATTACAACGCTAGGTTTATATAAGAAAGCTTATCAATTTCCTCCCAGGCACGACGGGAGCAACTCCACTGTAATTCCATCGTCTGATCGGCCAATTCCTCTTGCACAGCTTCAGGTTGCCTCTGGGGATTCACTGGTGTAACTATGGGACTTGGAGGCGCTGCTAACACCCAGGTCCCTCGAGTGATGCTAGAATAACTCGAGTGGTAGGGACGCCAGGGAATGTCAAGTCTCCTTGTTGCTATGGAAACCTCGAAGTGTGACAGCCTCTGGGAGTCGGGAACAGAGGAACAGGTGGGTGTTGCTTTTGACAGGTGATTTCTGGGATGCTGTTTTAATGAAGGAAGTTCTAGAGGTGTGTCTCACCTGTCGTTAATGGATTTCCTGAGGTTGAGGGTTGAAAATCGTGAGGTATTTGCAGAACTGTCTAGTTTTTCAAATTTTTATTTATCTTGGATGATGAAGTTCAAAAATCGTGAGATATTTATTTAACCTAGTTTTTTTTTATTATTATTTTTTACTTATTGATTTCTTGGTTTAAAAACAAAGAAAAGATTTTTGTCTATAACCTTTCATCAAATTCAAAGTTGTAATAAAATTTATTATTTTTAATTATTTGCAAAATATGTTTATAGTTTATTATTCAACACAGATAAACATACTGGAGCTTTCCTGATTCCTCTTGAAAGCCCAAACGATCTGGAACATTTGCAACAATGTTTATATTTTAAACAATTGTCGTCATTCAACACCTCTAGTTTAATCTTGCCTTCTCGTTAATCTAGTTCCACTTCTTTCCCAAACTCAAATACCCTTCTTTATGGGTTTTTGGGGCAGTTTGAGGCCCCATTTCTCACGCTTGATTGTGTAAAGAGGACTTTCCAGGCTGGCTGGAAGTCGTTCCAGACTCTTTTTAGCGATCGTCTTAGTTCCTGTATAGGGGAGGCTTTTCTTGTGTTCCTGTGTCCTTGAAAACTTGTTTCCATATTCCCTGGTTGCTGTTCCATGACACAAACAAAAGGAACACTTTGGACTGTGAACCGTTCCAGACTTTTTCCTTAATCATTTCTGTTCCAGTGCCATGGAGCTTTTTCTGGTGTTTCTTTGTCCTTGAAGACTCTTTTTCATATTCTGTTGGTACTGTTACATAACAGAAAGAAAAGGAACTGGAATTGTAACAGCAATCTACTTTCCAGGAGGACAGTAAATCGTTCCAGAGTTACTTAAATTAATCATGTATGTTCCAGAGGTAGGGCAGTTTTTCTTGTGTTCCTGTGTCCTTGAAATCTTTTATTTTTCATGTTCCTTGGTTAATATTCCATGGCATAAACAAAAGAAACATGAACAAGTAACAATGGTCGCTTTCCAGCGGAATGTAAATCGTTCCAGACTTATTTGAATGAATCATCTACGTTCCAGCACAAAGGAGTTTTTACTTGTGTTGTTGCTTCCTTGAAGACTTTTTGTTCATGTTCCTTAGTTGCTGTTCCATGAATAAGTAACAATAATCCACCAAGAGACGTTACTTAACCGAGAAACAATACAAACTTCCCAACATCAATTTCCGAAGACACCAGAAAACTCGAGATTATTAATTTAATTCCAGTCAGCCCTTTTTGCCATTCCGGGAATTGAAATCTCTGGAATTATGAATTACCCGTGGGCTAAGGAGGTTCGTCTGGCTGGAATAAAGAAGAGTTTATGGATGATGGGACTCGTTGTTGCCAGCAATTCTGTGGCAATTGGGGTTTTTGAGGTCTACTGAAGATCATGGTATTATTGCAGTAAGAGGATTAAACACAGCCACCTCTCTCTCTCTCTCAGTCTCTCGTCTCAATCTCTCTTCCAGTCTTCTCATCCTCTCTCAAAAGAGCATAATGAAGGTTGAATATTTCTCTCTCTCCCTCTTAAAAGAGTACCAGGAAGGGTAAAACTCCTCTCTCTCTCTCTCTCTCTCTCTCTCTCTCTCTCTCTCTCTCTCTCTCATGTTCAAAAATGTTAATTACATATTCTGAAAAAAAGTGTGAATCAAAAAAATGAAAAACTTTCAATTAATCATTCATCAAAAATTATTCAACTTTAGTGACCAATTTTGGGACCACGAATTCCATCCAAAAATAAACAACAAATTTGTATGCCATTTTCTTTTTCAAAAATTTGTTTGTATTTCTCGATGTTTTCACAAACAATACAAAATCATTTAAGTCAGAATTCGTTGAATGCATTAAATCTCTCTCTCTCTCTCTCTCTCTCTCTCTCCTCTCTCTCTCTCTCTCTCTCTCTTTACAAAGACATTAAGAAAGGTTAATTCTCTCTCTCTCTCTCCTCTCTCTCGTCTCTCTCTCTCTCTCTCTATCTCTCTTTACAAAGATCATTAAGAAAGGTTAATCTCTCTCTCTCTCTCTCTCTCTCAATCTCTCTCTCTCTCTCTCTGCAAAGATCAAAGATCATTAAGAAGGGTTAATCTGTCTCTCTCTGTCTCTCTCTATCTCTCTCGCAAAAGAGCATAATGAAGGTTAAATATCTCTCTCTCTCTCTCTCTCTCTCTCTCTCTCTCTCTCTCTCTCTCTCTCTCTCTCGGGTTCAAAAATCTTGATTATATATTCTGAAAAAACCTGTGAATTAGAAAATGAAAAACTTTCAGTTAATCGTTCATCAAAAATCATTCATCTTTAGCGACAAATTTGTGGCGTCATGAATTCCATCCAAAATTAAACAAGAAATTTCTGTTATATTTTTTTCCCAAAAATTTATTTTCATTTTTCGATGTTTTCACAAACAATACAAAATTATTCAAGTCTGAATTCGTTAAATGCATTAAATACCTCTTTCGCTCTCTCCCTCTGTCTCTGTCTCTCTCTCTTTGTCTCGTCTGCTGCTCTCTCTCTCTCCTCACACCTTGCACTATCTCGTCTTTGGCTCTAAGCTCAAAATCCCATTATTCCAGCGTCCTTGGAACCACTTGGCCTAAAAGATGAGTCTCTGTCTCTGCTTTGGTTAATAAAGCAGTTGTTTGTTTATTCAGTCAAGCTGTTTATAGTGAGACGCTGTTCATTGGATTACTTTGCCTCTGTGCAACACTTGGAGCTTAGTTCGTTAACGCAGAGGGAAGACCTTAGTCTCATTTCTCGCAGTTTTACTGGAGAGTCTGTCTGGTATGGGTTTTTTCTCTGTCCCGTCTGCCACGCTTTCGTGTATAGCACTGATCACAGAACATTATATAAATTTTTGATGAAATTTAAATAAAATCTCTTCTTGTGTTTTCAGGAAACCTGGATTTGCTGATTGAAGGAGTTTCATCTGATTCCAAAACATTCCTGGTGTGTAAGATTGATTGAATTTCGAATGATTCAAGTCTTTTGTCCTCAAATATTTATCTATGATAGGTTGACCATTCATAAGTCCTACAAAACTTTGCCAAAGAGTTGTTTGTTCATTTTAATTAAACAGTGAAAGTTGGACATTGATTTCATCAGTAACGGAGAAGGAGCAGATTCTAACACCATCACTGGCAACAGACACAAATGGACGATTTTTGTCAGAATAAAATTCTTTTAAAGTCTCGAATTTGATAAACAAGTAGAAGCTACATAAATGGTTTGAAGTTAATAGGGTGTGTGGGCTATGAGATTGATTTTCTTACAAAAATCTTGAGTAAAATTAATTTAAAAAAGCTAATTCACAATTTTACTTCAGATAAACTTCTTATAAAAGCAAAGATTTATACATAAAGGTCACATTAAAGATAAAATACTTCCCTTGTCTACATATCCCAATATATCAGTTTTGTAAATACGTTTTTACCCGCAAGAATTTCTTCAAATGTTTTCGTTTCTTGCTGTTTATATGGTTCCTCGGAAACAAGTTCCTGCAACGTTTGCAAGTGTTGCCATTCATAGCTCCCTCTTTATTTGCATTCCGGAATTTTACGATTGTGAAAGCATTTTATTTTGCCGTGTGGGAATATTTGTTGTAGTTTTTCTTTTAAGAATGTTTGTGGGAGTCTGTATGATAATAATAATAATAATAATAATAATAATAATAATAATAAAATAATAATTAATAATAATAATAATAATAATAATAATAATAATAATAATAATAATAATAATAATAATAATAATAATAAAGGTTTCAGTGATATCGTAGGTTCCTAAACATGAACATCGTGACGTCATTACCATCCTCCACCCCCGGCAAACTATCGTACATTCCTTTTTATCTTCATATAAGACAGGAAGCTTCAAAGCAATGCTGAAAGCTCCAACTTTCATCCTTTTACTCCCAAAATCTGTCGAGTGCAAGAATTATTGCACTCTTTCTGCAGAATAGAGGGGTAACGAAGGAAATATATTCTGCTTCATTATTTCGTTGTAAAATGTTTAGTAATTTGATATTTTATTCCTGTTATAAATTACTTTATTTCACAAATCGAGAGGTTTGTCAATGCTTTGGACTATTCCCTCTGTCTGTCTGTCTGTCTGTCTGTCTGTCTGTCTGTCTGTCTGTCTGTCTCACTCTCTTTCTCTACTCTCGAGTAGTGCCATTTTTGCTTGGTGAGACGTACCTGTGCACAGTCTGATAAATCAACCGATTTTACGCGTTTAACAAGTGTTCGTGAATTGTCGGCGATAAGATTAGTGTGAAAATAGTAGGATAAAGCGTCTACTAAGTTAGTTTCAAGATGGCAGTAAGCTCAGAATGCGGGAGAAGATGGCGAAATCTTGCTCTTCTTTTAGATCTACAATATGATGAGTTAGCAGGAAGGGAACTGGCATTTCTCATCTATGAGGTCAATAACAGCCCTAATCAAAAAGACACAAAAGTATTCATAGACATATTGGAAGGATATGATCCTTCAAATTGGAATAAATCATTAGAAAACATCATGAAAATAATTGAAGTAGTTCTAAATAAAATTCAAGTGGTCAAGAGACTTATAAAGAAAATTTACATCAATCAACATATTCCGACAAAGAAAATGAATAAGGTGAACATTGTGAATATACTAATTGATGCAATAGGAAAAAGAATGCCAAAAGCATGCAAACTGTATAAGGTGAGGTATAGCATAGTCAATCGACAAAACCTGATCAGAAAATGTTTAGCGTGCAACATTCCCACGCATCCACAATGTGCTGAAGTCAAGCAAAATACGTGTAAGGATACCAGAATATTTTGCTCAACATGTCTGTCATGGATAGACAATGTTATTAAATCAAGACTTAATGTGCAAATAGTAGAAGGTGAAGAAGAAGAGGAAGAGGAAGAAAAGGAAAATTGAAGAGAAGAAAACAAAACTGAAATGATAGAAAAAAATAATGAAAACAAAGAACAAGACAAGAGTATGGATGCAGAGATACTCATAGATAATACATAAGAGGCAATCAAGCAGCAACATACGAAGAAATTAATTATGACATGACAACACAAAATAAAATCCCTAAGAGGCATTACCCAGATCTGCATACTGATGGGATAGATATAGAAAAAATAGAAAAGAAAGACAAAGTCTGCAGCCTTTTGAAAAGAGGGAATTGCGGATTTGGTGAAAAATGTTACTACAAACATTTCAAGGTATGTCACAACTATGAAATCTATGGTAAATGTGCATACCTAGACGGCTATGAGGATGAATTCAGAGATCTACATCCAAAAATATGCAAAAACTTAAAAGAAGGAAAAGGATGAAGTTCAACAAAAAATGTAAATATATGCACCCTGTAGCCATGAATCAAAATCAATTAAATAATAAAATCCAAATATGAAAAGAAACAAATAAAAAGAGGAACAAAGAACATGAGGTGAAGGAAAAAAGCAAGCCATCACTGCGATATGGAGTGTCAGCAAAGAATTTAAAAGCATCAGCTCCAAGATACAGCCCAAGATACAGCTCAAGAGATAAATACTGTATATACGATGCAAGGGGATGGTGCAGATACAGAGAAAATTGCAGATTCTGGCACAAAATGAATAATAATGATGAAGGAAGATGAAATATTTTGGAAAAGTTGGATTTTTTAATGTCAGAATTTCTGGAAATGAAGAAAAGAACAACATACCAGAACAGGAAAGAGACATGGGAAAATCCTTATTATTACCCATATTAAATGAAGGAGATAACACGCAAACCATAATTGTGATGAATGCGCATGGTTTAGTTACGAGTAACTCAAAAAGAAAAATAGAGTACTTAGAAGAACTAACCCAAATTGAAAAGAAAATAGATATAATGAATATAAGTGAAACCTAGTATTCCCAAGAGACTGGGAATGACGATCAAAGTAAAGGGTTCCAACTTATTGCTCAGATAGAAAAAATAGGAATCAAGGGGGAACCGCGATATATGGGAAAGACAAAAAAAAAAGGAAAAATATATGAGAAATATAGTAACTCAGAATGTGAACTAATAACGGTAGAATTTGACTCTGAAAAATTAATGAACATAGTAATATATAGACCCCCTAATACTAAAGATTTTGATACAATAATAGGAAAATTGGATGATATATGTAGAAATCACAAGGACTGGACTATTCTCCTATCCAGAGACTTTAACTTTCCTTTCGTAGACTGGAAAGAACGAATAGGAGATTGTGGTTGTATTTATACATATAAAAAAGAGAGTAATATTAGTGCAGAAGATACGAGGCAATTCGAAAAGCTATTAGATATGCTACTAGAATACAACATTCAACAAATAAATCACCTGCCAACAAGAAAGGAAAATACTTTCGACCTAGTATTTGTGAACAAGGTGAATTATGTTAAAGAAATAATAGCTTATAATGCTAGTGTTTCAGACCATAATGTCATAGAATTAACAGTCCATTCCAAAGCAAGTGAAAACAGAGATAAGCAAGAAATGAAAAAGTGGGAAGGATATGGAAAATACATCTTCTACAGTAAAAATATAAAATGGTCAGAAATAAACGAAGAATTAAACCAAGATTGGGATAACATTTTCGTAAGTGATGATATAAAGGTAAATACGAAGGTATTATATAAAATATTAGAGAAAATAGTGGATAAATATATACCGAAGAAGAAAAGTAAACATGAGTCCTGCATACCAAGAGACAGAAGTATCTTATTCCAGAAAATCAGTAAGTGGAAAAAAAAGTCTTGCAAAAGAAAAAATGCATGGAAAGTGATCAAACTAAAAAGTAAGATAGAAAATGCAGAACAAAAGATTATAGAATAAAAAAAAAATGAAAAACGGGTCTTGGAAGAAAAAACCCTAGTAAATATCAAGCAAAACCCCAAACTATTGTACTCGTATGTGAAAAAGATGAATAAAAGAAGAATAGAAATAGGCCCTCTAAGAATTGAAGGGAAATTAACGAATAAAAAAAAGGAAATATGCAACATATTGGCAGAACGATATAACAGAGAATTCACCCCTAGAATTGATAATGAAGATAATGATATAGAAGTAAGGGATGAAAATAGTGAATATTTAGCAGACATAGATATTAATGAAGCTGATATTGTGCAGGCT
>NC_087223.1:5278033-5293033 GCF_015104395.2 Macrobrachium nipponense
AGCCTGCACAATATCAGCTTCATTAATATCTATATCTGCTAAATATTCACTATTTCATCCCTTACTTCTATATCATTATCTTCATTATCAATTCTAGGGGTAAATTCTCTGTTATATCGTTTCTGCCCAATATGTTGCATATTTCCTTTTTTTATTCGTTAATTTCCCTTCAATTCTTAGAGGGCCTATTTCTATTCTTCTTTTATTCATCTTTTCACTACGAGTACAATAGTTTGGGGTTTTGCTTGATAATTTACTAGGGTTTTTTCTTCCAAGACCCGTTTTTCATTTTTTTTTATTCTATAATCTTTTGTTCTGCATTTTTCTATCTTACTTTTTAGTTTGATTCACTTTCCATGCATTTTTTTCTTTTGCAAGACTTTTTTTTCCACTTACTGATTTTTCTGGAATAAGATACTTCTGTCTCTTGTATGCAGGACTCATGTTTACTTTTCTTCTTCGTATATATTTATCCACTATTTTCTCTAATATTTATATAATACCTTCGTATTTACCTTTATATCATCACTTACGAAAATGTTATCCCAATCTTGGTTTAATTCTTCGTTTATTTTCTGACCATTTTATATTTTTACTGTAGAAGATGTATTTTCCATATCCTTCCCACTTTTCATTTCTTGCTTATCTCTGTTTTCACTTGCTTTGGAATGGACTGTTAATTCTATGACATTATGGTCTGAAACACTAGCATTATAAGCTATTATTTCTTTAACATAATTCACCTTGTTCACAAAATACTAGGTCGAAAGTATTTTCCTTTCTTGTTGGCAGGTGATTTATTTGTTGAATGTTGTATTCTAGTAGCATATCTAATAGCTTCGAATTGCCTCGTATCTTCTGCACTAATATTACTCTCTTTTTCATATGGATTAAATACAAACCACCAATCTCCTATCGTTCTTTCCAGTCTACGAAAGGAGAGTTAAAGTCTCTGGATAGGAGAATAGTCAGCCTGTGATTTCTACATATATCATCCAATTTTCCTATTATTGTATCAAAATCTTTAGTATTAGGGGGTCTATATATTACTATGTTCATTAATTTTTCAGAGTCAAATTCTACCGTTATTAGTTCACATTCTGAGTTACTATAGTTTTTCTTTTTTTTTTTTTTCCATATATTTTCTTTTTTTTTTTTTTTTTGTTTCCTTTCCCATATAGCGCGGTTCCCCTTTTTTTTTTTTTTTGATCTTTACCTTATATCGCGGTTCCCCTTGGTTCCTTAATCTATCTGAGCAATAAGTTGGAACCCTTTACTTTGATCGTCATTCCCAGTATCTTGGAATACTAGGTTTCACTTATATTCATTATATATTTTATTTCTTTTCATTTTGGGTTAGTTCTTCTAAGTACTCTATTTTTCTTTTTGAGTTACTCGTAACTAAACCATGCGCATTCATCACAATTATGGTTTGCGTGTTATCTCCTTCATTTAATATGGGTAATAATAAGGATTTTCCCATGTCTCTTTGTGTGTTCTGGTATGTTGTTCTTTTTCGTTCATTTCCAGAAATTTCTGACATTAAAAATCCAACTTTTCCAAAAATTTCATTTCATTTCCTTCATCATTATTATTCATTTTGTGCCAGAATCTGCAATTTTCTCTGTATCTGCACCATCCCCTTGCATCGTATACAGTATTTATCTCTTGAGCTGTATCTTGGCTGTATCTTGGAGTGATGGTTTTAAATTCTTTGCTGACACTACATATCGCAGTGATGGCTTGCTTTTTTCCTTCACCTCATGTTCTTTGTTCCTCTTTTTATTTGTTTCTTTTCATATTTGGATTTTATTATTTAATTGATTTTGATTCATGGCTACAGGGTGCATATATTTACATTTTTGTTGAACTTCATCCTTTCCTTCTTTTAAGTTTTTGCATATTTTTGGATGTAGATCTCTGAATTCATCCTCATAGCCGTCTAGGTATGCACATTTACCATAGATTTCATAGTTGTGACATACCTGAAATGTTTGTAGTAACATTTTTCACCAAATCCGCAATTCCCTCTTTCAAAAGGCTGCAGACTTTGTCTTTCTTTTCTATTTTTTCTATATCTATCCCATCAGTATGCAGATCTGGGTAATGCCTCTTAGGGATTTTATTTTGTGTTGTCATGTCATAATTAAATTTCTTTTCTTCGTATGTTGCTGCTTGATTGCCTCTTAGTATTATCTATGAGTATCTCTGCATCCATACTCTTGTCTTGTTCTTTGGATTATTTTGTTTTTTTTTTCTATCATTTCAGTTTTGTTTTCTTCTCTTCAATTTTCCTTTTCTTCCTCTTCCTCTTCTTCTTCACCTTCTACTATTTGCACATTAAGTCTTGATTTAATAACATTGTCTATCCATGACAGACATGTTGAGCAAAATATTCTGGTATCCTTACACGTATTTTGCTTGACTTCAGCACATTGTGGATGCGTGGGAATGTTGCACGCTAAAACATTTCTGATCAGGTTTTGTCGATTGACTATGCTATACCTCCACCTTATACAGTTTGCATGCTTTTGGCATTCTTTTTCCTATTGCATCAATTAGTATATTCACAATGTTCACCTTATTCATTTTCTTTGTCGGAATATGTTGATTGATGTAAATTTTCTTTATAAGTCTCTTGACCACTTGAATTTTATTTAGAACTACTTCAATTATTTTCATGATGTTTTCTAATGATTTATTCCAATTTGAAGGATCATATCCTTCCAATATGTCTATGAATACTTTTGTGTCTTTTTGATTAGGGCTGTTATTGACCTCATAGATGAGAAATGCCAGTTCCCTTCCTGCTAACTCATCATATTGTAGATCTAAAAGAAGAGCAAGATTTCGCCATCTTCTCCCGCATTCTGAGCTTACTGCCATCTTGAAACTAACTTAGTAGACGCTTTATCCTATATTTTCACACTAATCTTATCGCCGACAATTCACGAAACTTGTTAAACGCGTAAAATCGTTGATTATCAGACTGTGCACAGGTACGTCTCACCAAGCAAAATGGCACTACTCGAGAGTAGAGAAAGAGAGTGAGACAGACAGACAGACAGACAGACAGACAGAGGGAATAGTCCAAAGCATTGACAAACCTCTCGATTTGTGAAATAAAGTAATTTATAACAGGAATAAAATATCAAATTACTAAACATTTTACAACGAAATAATGAAGCAGAATATATTTCCTTCGTTACCCTCTTATTCTGCAGAAAGAGTGCAATAATTCTTGCACTCGACAGATTTTGGGGAGTAAAACAAGGATGAAAGTTGGAGCTTCAGCATTGCTTTGAAAGCTTCCTGTCTTATATGAAGATAAAAGGAATGTACGATAGTTTGCGGGGTGGAGGATGGTAATGACGTCACGATGTTCATGTTTAGGAACCTACGATATCACTGAAACCATTATTATTATTATTATTATTATTTTATTATTATTATTATTATTATTATTATTATTATTATTATTATCATACAGACTCCCACAAACATTCTTAAAAGAAAAACTACAACAAATATTCCCACACGGCAAAATAAAATGCTTTCACAATCGTAAAATTCCGGAATGCAAATAAAGAGGGAGCTATGAATGGCAACACTTGCAAACGTTGCAGGAACTTGTTTCCGAGGAACCATATAAACAGCAAGAAACGAAAACATTTGAAGAAATTCTTGCGGGTAAAAACGTATTTACAAAACTGATATATTGGGACATGTAGACAAGGGAAGTATTTTATCTTTAATGTGACCTTTATGTATAAATCTTTGCTTTTATAAGAAGTTTATCTGAAGTAAAATTGTGAATTAGCTTTTTTAAATTAATTTTACTCAAGATTTTTGTAAGAAAATCAATCTCATAGCCCACACACCCTATTAACTTCAAACCATTTATGTAGCTTCTACTTGTTTATCAAATTCGACTTTAAAAGAATTTTATTCTGACAAAAATCGTCCATTTGTGTCTGTTGCCAGTGATGGTGTTAGAATCTGCTCCTTCTCCGTTAATGATGAAATCAATGTCCAACTTTCACTGTTTAATTAAAATGAACAAACAACTCTTTGGCAAAGTTTTGTAGGACTTATGAATGGTCAACCTATCATAGATAAATATTTAAGGACAAAAGACTTGAATCATTCGAAATTCAATCAATCTTACACACCAGGAATGTTTTGGAATCAGATGAAACTCCTTCAATCAGCAAATCCAGGTTTCCTGAAAACACAAGAAGAGATTTTATTTAAATTTCATCAAAAATTTATATAATGTTCTGTGATCAGTGCTATACACGAAAACGTGGCAGACGGACAGACAAAAATATACAGACAGACTCTCCAGTAAAACTGCGAGAAATGAGACTAAGGTCTTGCCTGTGCGTTAACGAACTAAGCTCCAAATGTTGCACAGAGGCAAAGTAATCCAATGAACAGCGTCTCACTATAAACAGCTTGACTGAATAAACAAACAACTGCTTTATTAACCAAAGCAGAGACAGAGACTCATCTTTTAGGCCAAGTGGTTCCAAGGACGCTGGAATAATGGGATTTTGAGCTTAGAGCCAAAGACGAGATAGTGCAAGGTGTGAGGAGAGAGAGAGAGAGAGAGAGAGAGAGAGAGAGAGAGAGAGAGACAGACAGACAGACAGACAGACAGACAGACAGACATACAAAGAGAGACAGACAGAGACAGAGGGAGAGAGCGAAAGAGGTATTTAATGCATTTAACGAATTCAGACTTGAATAATTTTGTATTGTTTGTGAAAACATCGAAAAATGAAAATAAATTTTTGGGGAAAAAATATAACAGAAATTTCTTGTTTAATTTTGGATGGAATTCATGACGCCACAAATTTGTCGCTAAAGATGAATGATTTTTGATGAACGATTAACTGAAAGTTTTTAATTTTCTAATTCACAGGTTTTTTCAGAATATATAATCAAGATTTTTGAACCCGGGAGTGAGAGAGAGAGAGAGAGAGAGAGAGAGAGAGAGAGAGAGAGAGAGAGAGAGAGAGAGAGAGAGAGATATTTAACCTTCATTATGCTCTTTTGCGAGAGAGACAGAGAGAGACAGAGAGAGACAGATTAACCCTTCTTAATGATCTTTGCAGAGAGAGAGAGGAGAGAGAGAGAGAGAGAGAGAGAGAGAGAGAGAGAGAGAGAGAGAGATTTAATGCATTCAACGAATTCTGACTTAAATGATTTTGTATTGTTTGTGAAAACATCGAGAAATACAAACAAATTTTTGAAAAAGAAAATGGCATACAAATTTGTTGTTTATTTTTGGATGGAATTCGTGGTCCCAAAATTGGTCACTTAAGTTGAATAATTTTTGATGAATGATTAATTGAAAGTTTTTCATTTTTTTATTCACACTTTTTTTCAGAATATGTAATTAACATTTTTGTTTTTGAACATGAGAGAGAGAGAGAGAGAGAGAGAGAGAGAGAAGATGAGGAGAGAGAGAGGAGAGAGAGAGAGAGAGAGTTTTAACCCTTTCTGGTACTCTTTTAAGAGGGAGAGAGAGAAATATTCAACCTTCATTATGCTCTTTGAGAGAGAGAGAGAGACGAGAGAGAGAGAGAGAGAGACCTTACCTTACCTTACCTTACAGACCTTACATCTTGTTCGGGTTGCCCCAGGTTCCCTCAGTGTGAGGCACCTCTAATGTCTACCAGAGAGTTGCTAGTACATCTTCCGGTATATTTTGCATCTTCCAATCTTGGTATGGTCTGGGATGCAGTTTAGATATTTGTCGAGCTTATTCTTAAACACATCTACGCTCACTCCTGATATATTCCTCAGATGAGACTGGCAACGCATTGAATAGACGCTGCATTATCGATGCTGGTGCGTAGTGGATTAATGTCCTGTGTGCTTTCCTTATTTTTTCCTGGTAATCTTTTTTGAGGGCACTATTAATCTACCTCTGCTTGCTCTTTCTGATATTTTTAGTTCCATGATATTTTCTTGCTATTCCTTCTATCTGTTCCATGCCTGAATTATCATGTAGCGTTCTCTTTCCTCCAGACTATATAATTTTAAAAAATTGTAGTCTTTCCCAGTAGTCTAGGTCCTTAACTTCTTCTATTCTAGCTGTAAAGGGACCTGTGTACCACTCTCTATTTGTGCAATATCCTTTTGATAGTGTGGGTACCATATCATTGCAATATTCAAGTGGACTACGAAACATGTTTTGTTTTATAAAGCATAATCATGTGTTCAAGCTTTTCTGTTTGAAGTGCCGTAACAACATTCCCATTTTTGCTTTACATTTTGCCAACAGAGTTGCTATTTGATCATTGCATAACATGTTCCTATCATCATCACACCAAGGTCTTTAACTGCTTCCTTATTTGTGATGGTCTCATTATTAGGTCCCTTATATGCATATAGCTTTCTTTCTCTGTCTCCATAATTTATTGATTCAAATTTATCAGAGTTAAATACCATCCTATTTACCTCTGCCCAATCATATACTTTGTTAAGGTCTCTTTGTAGAGCGTTCCTATCTTCATCACAAGTAATTTCTCTACTTATTCTTGTGTCATCTGCGAAAACTACTCACGTACCGAATCCTTAACATTATTGTCTATGTCTTCAATCATAATAACAAACAGTATTGCAGCTAACACCGTACCTTGCGGCACACCGGATATTACCTTGGCTTCATCCGATTTCTCGTCGTTTGCAATAACTATCTGTTTTCTGTTGTGTAAAAAATTCTTTTAACCATCTTCCTACTTTATCCACGATATTGTGTTTTCTAATTTTCTTCGCTAATATATTATGGTCCTACTTTATCAAAAGCTTTTGCAAAGTCTAAATAAACCACATCTGTTTCATTTCCGCTTTTCATATTTTTGAATAGTTTTCACGGTGGACTAACAGTTGGGTTTTGTGTACTTTTTCCGGGTACGAAAACCATGTTGTCCTTTATTAAACAAATTATTTTTTTATTAAATGTTTCATAATATTTTTCTTCATTACCCTTTCATACACTTTCATTATATGTGATGTTAGACTCACAGGCCTATAATTACTTGCCTCTAGTCTTGATCCACTTTTGAAAGTAGGGTAATATACGCTAATTTGTGCTCATCATATATCTTGCCTGTATCTACACTTTGTCTTAATAATATTGCAAGTGGCTTTGCGATAGAATGAACTACTTTCTTTAACAAAATAGCAGGAATTCCATCAGGCCCTGCAGCAGCTCCATTTTTAATTTCATTAATAGCCTGCACAATATCAGCTTCATTAATATCTATGTCAGCTAAATATTCACTATTTTCATCCCTTACTTCTATATCATTATCTTCATTATCTATTCTAGGGGTGAAATGTTCTCTCTTATATCGTTTCTGCCAGTATGTTGCAAATTTCGTTTTTTTTCTTTTTTTTCATTCGTTAATTCTCCCTTCAATTCCTCCAGAGGGCCTATTTCTATTCTTCTTTTATTCATCTTCTTCGCATATGAGTATAATAGTTTGGGGTTTTGCTTGATATTTAATAGGGGGTTTTTTCTTCCAAGTCCCGTTTTTTCATTTTCTTTTGATTGTATAATCTTTTTTTTCTGCATTTTTCTATCTTACTTTTTAGTTCTATAACTTTCCATTGCATTTTTTTCTTTTGCAAGACCTTTTTTCCACTTTCTGATTTTCTGGAACAACGATTCTTCTGTCTCTTGGTATGGCATGAATGATGTTTTTTTACTTTTCTTCTTCGGTATATATTTTTCCACTATTATCTCCAATATTTTATATAATATCTCCGTATTTACCCTTATGTCATCACTTACGAAAATGTTATCCCAATCTTTGTTTAATTCTTCATTAATTTCTGACCATTTTTATATTGTTTTTACTGTAGAGTTGTATTTTCCATATCCTTCCCACTTTTTCATTTCTTGCTTATTCTCTATTTCACTTGCTTTGGAATGAACTGTTAATTCTATGACAGTTATGGTTCTGAAATACTCGCATTATAAACTATTATTTCTTTAACATAATTCATTCTTCGTTCACAAATACTAGGTCTAAAGTATTTTCCTTTCTTTTGTTGGCAGGTGATTTTATTTGTTGAATTGTTGTATTCTAGTAGCATATCTAATAGGCTTTTCAAATGCCTCTTATCTTCTGCACTACTATTACTCTCTTTTTTATATGTATAAGTACAACCACAATCTCCTATTCGTTCTTTCCATTCTACGAAAGGAAAGTTGAAGTCACCAGATAGGAGAAATAGTCCAGTCCTTGTGATTTCTACATATATCATCCAATTTTTCAATTATTAAGTACAAACTCTTTAGTATTAGGAGGTCTATATATTACTATGTTCATCAATTTTTCAGATTTCAAATTCTACCGCTATTAGTTCACATTCTGAGTTACTATATTTCTCATATATTTTTCCTTGTTTTTTGTCTTTCCCATATATTGCGGTTCCCCCTTGATTCCTATTTTTTCTATCTGATCTATAAGTTTGGAACCCTTTTATTTGATCATCATTCCAAAAGTTCTCTTGGGAATACCAGGTTTCACTTATATTCATTATATCTATTTTCTTTCCATTTGGGGTTGTGGTTAGTTCTTCTAAGTTACTCTATTTTTCTTTTTGAGTTACTCGTAACTAAACCCTGCGCATTCATCACTATGATGGTTTGCGTGTTTTCTCCTTCATTTAATACTGATAGTAATAAGGATTTTCCCATGTCTCTTTCCTGTTCTGGTATGTTGTTCTTTTTTTCATTTCCAGAAATTCTGACATTAAAAAATCCAACTTTTCCATAATATTTGATCTTCCTTCATCATAATTATTCATTTTGTGTCTGAATCTGCAATTTTCTCCGTTTCTGCAATATCCTCTTGCATAATAAATACAGTTATTATCTCTTGAGTAGAATTTCGGAGCTGATGCTTTGAAATTCTTTGCTGACACCTCTGCATATCTCATTGGTGGTTTGCTTTTCTCTTTTACCTGATATTCTTGATTTCTCTGTTTATTTGTTTCTTTCTTATTTTGGATTTTATTACTTGGTTGGTTATTTATTTGATTATGATTCATGGCTACAGGTGCATATATTTGCATTTTTTGTCGAACTTACATCCTTTTCCTTCTTTTAGGTTTTACATATTTTTGGATGCAGATCTCTGCAATCATCCCATATCCATCTAAGTATGCACATTTACCATATATTTCATAGTTTGACATATCTTAGGATGTTTGTAGTAACATCTTTCTCCAAATCTGCAATTCCCTCTTTTCAAAAGGTTGCAGATTTTGTCTTTCTTGTCTATTTTTTCCTCTTTCCCGTCATTGTATAGATCTGGGTAGAGCCTCTTCGGGATTTGCTTTTCTGTTGTCATATCGTAATTTATTTCTTCGTAGGTATGCTGCTTTATTGCCTCATATGTAGTATCAATGAGTATCTCTGCATCCATACTTTTATCTTGTTCTTTGTTTTCCTTATGTTTTTTCTGTCATTTCATTTTTTGTTTTACTCTCTTCCGTTTTCCTCTTCTTCTTTTTCTTCTTCTTCTTCCTTCTTCCTCTTCTTCTCTTATCCTCAACTATTTGTACATTCAATCTTGATTTAATAACATTGTCTATCCATGATAGACATGTTGAACAAAAAATTCTTGTATCTTTTCTCAAATCTTGTAATTACCTCAGCACACTGTGGATGGGTCGGAATGTTTGCATGCAGCACATTTTCTGATTAGGTTTTGTGGATTGACTATGCTATACCAAACCTTACACAGTTTGCAAGCTTTTGGCATTCTTTTTCCTAATGCATCAATAGTATATTCACAAGATTCACCTATTCATTTTCTTTGTCGAATAGTTGGTTATGTATCTTTTTTCTGTATGAGTCTCTTGACCACTTGGATTTATTTGGGAACTTCTTCAATTATTTTCAAGATGTTTTTCATTAGATTTTGTTCCAGTTTGAAGGATTATATCCTTCTAATATATCTATGAATGTTTTTGTATCTTTTTGGTTAGGACTGTTGCTGATTTCATAGATGAGAATGCCAGTTCCCTTCCTGCTACCTCCATCGTATGCGAATCTGCTAGACACGCCAAATTACGCCACCTTTTCCCGCAGTTGGAAACTTACTGCCATCTTGTTCTGATTTATAGTACTTACACTTTGATAACTAACTTAGAAGACGCTTTATCCTACTATTTTCACACTAATCTTATCACCGATAGTTCACGAACACTTCTAGATATTTCTCAATTCTAGTCGTATGTTAAACTTGTGATATCTGTTGATTATTGTGATTCACTTCACGCGGGTACGTCTCACCAAGCAAGATGGCTACTACGATCAGAGAGAGAGAGAGAGAGAGAGAGGCGGCTGGTGTTTAATCCTCTTACTGCAATAATACCATGATCTTCAGTAGACCTCAAAAACCCCAATTGCCACAGAATTGCTGGAAACAACGAGTCACATCATCCATAAACTCTTCTTTATTCCAGCCAGACGAACCTCCTTAGACCACGGCTAATTCCTAATTCCAGAGATTCCCATTCCCGGAATGGCAAAAAGGGCTGACTGGAATTAAATTAATAATCCCGAGTTTTCTGGTGTCTTCGGAAATTGATGTTGGGAAGTTTGTATTGTTTCTCGGTTAAGTAATGTCTTGGTGGATTATTGTTACTTATTCATGGAACACCAACTAAGGAACATGAACAAAAAGTCTTCAAGGAGGCAACAACACAAGTAAAAACTCCTTTGTGCTGGAACGTAGATGATTCATTCAAATAAGTCTGGAACGATTTACCGTCAGCTGGAAAGCGACCATTGTTGCTTGTTCATGTTTCTTTTGTTTATGCCATGGAATATTAACCAAGGAACATGAAAAATAAAAGATTTCAAGGACACAGGAACACAAGGAAAACTTCCTTACCTCTGGAACATACATGACTAATTTAAGTAACCCTGGAACGATTTACTGTCCTCCTGGAAAGTAGATTGCTGTTACAATTCCAGTTTCTTTAGTTCCTTTTCTTTCTGTTATGTAACAGTGCCAACATAATATGAAAAAAAAGAGTCTTCAAGGACAAAGAAACACCAGAAAAAGCTCCAAGGCACTGGAACAGAAATGATTAAGGAAAAAGTCTGGAACGGTTCACAGTCCAAAGTGTTCCTTTTGTTTGTGTCATGGAACAGCAACCAAGGAATATGGAAACAAGTTTTCAAGGACACAGGAACACAAGAAAAACCTCCCCTATACTGGAACAAAGACGATCGCTAAAAAGAGTCTGGAACGACTTCCAGCCAGCCTGGAAAGTCCTCTTTACACAATCAAGCGTGAGAAATGGGGCCTCAAACTGCCCCAAAAACCCATAAAGACGGTAATTGAGTTTGGGAACGAAGTGGAACTAGATTAACGAGAAGGCAAGATTAAACTAGAGGTGTTGAATGACAACAATTGTTTAAAATATAAACATTGTTGCAAATGTTCCAGATCGTTTGGGCTTTCAAGAGGAATCAGGAAAGCTCCAGTATGTTTATCTGTGTTGAATAATAAACTATAAACATATTTTGCAAATATTCCAGGTTTTTTGCATTCCATAAGTCTGGAAATTTAGAAAGCTTCAGCAAGTCTATATTTTGTTGAGTGATAAAAATTGTTTGAATTGCTTCTGATTGTTTTAATGGTTGATAGATTGAAGGCAAAATTAATTCAAAATTTTGGAATGCCTGGAAAATTATAGAAAACAAAATCAACGTTTTCGAATACTGAACTTAAAAAAATTAATAAAAAATTAGAAATAATAAATTTATTCCAACTTTTGAATTGTATGAAAGGTTATAGACAAAAACCCTTTGTTTCTGAACCTAGAAATCAATAAGTAAAAAAAAAAATAAAAAAAACTAGGTTAAACAAATATCTCACGATTTTTAAACCTCATCATCCAAGATAAATAAAAATTTGAAAAACTATACAGTTCTACAAATACCTCACGATTTTTAACCCTCAACCTCAGGAAATCCATTAACGACAGGTGAGACACACCTGTAGAACTTCCTTCATTAAAACAGCATCCCAGAAATCACCTGTCAAAAGCAACACCTACCTGTTCCTCTGCTCCCGACTCCCAGAGGCTGTCACACTTCGAGGTTTCCATAGCAACAAGGAGACTTGACACCCGCTGGCGTCCCTACCACTCGAGTTATTCTAGCATCACCTAGGTGTTGGCCGCGCCTCCAAGTCCCATAGTTACACCAGTGAATCCCCAGAGGCCACCTGAGGCTGTGTAAGAGGAATTGGCCGATCAGACGATGGAATTACAGTGGAATTGTTCCCGTCGTGCCTAGGAGGAAATTGATAAGCTTTCTTATATAAACCTGGCGTTGTAATTCAGTTTGATAGAATTTCCAGACTATAGTTACTCGAGAGAGTTAAATATTTATTGTTTCAATAGATTAACATCATATTTAGCTTGTGTTTACGTACATGAGTTAATTATTCAATAGTTTAACAAGCTAATGCTGTGACTTATCTTTTGGCTTATCTTCTGATCACATTTACTCGACAATTTTTCAAATTCTTAATGAGGTGGGTCTGCCCAACATACATCCCGATTAATATGAGTTTCTTCTTCGGAAATAGAACGTAATTTACTTAATTTCTTCATCTATACTAACCTGGTGCCTTAGACATATTATTTACATTGTCCAGATTCAGTCGATATTTTACGCTTTTCAGAATCCTTTATCACTTGTTTATATACATACCCCATTAGACCTATGACTTACTTCCTCATCTGACTTATTTGTGGTTCATTTCACTCATCCAGTGAGTCACGTGACTCACGGGAGAACCTCATTAATAAATCAAACCAAGTCATGACTGAGTCGTGAGGGGCCTTTGATGTCTCGAATTCCTTTCATCTCTTTCATTGTCGTCAAGTTTCTTCTTCTTCGCTGGCGACGAGATCTGAGGCTTCGGGAAGATCTCGTCCTCATCCTGAGGCTGAAGCCTCAGGCTCTGACGGTGCGGAGAAAGTAAGGCTGAAGACGCGAAGGGATTCATAATAAAGTGGATTTAACTGAAGGGGTTTCGCTCTAGAAGTACCGTATGTTTAGAGGGATTTGCGTCAAGATATTCGGTGTCTAGGTATCTATGTTAATTGGGATTTATCTGGGGATATTTCTGTCTTCAAGGTACAATATGTTACAAGGGATTTATGTCAATTTTTCTCTATCTTGGAGGTGCCTTGGGTGATGTCATGAAGTCCTGGATTTATATGAAAAGGATTTGAATAGGGAGGGATTATAAATGATGAATGAATTAAGCAGTAACGAAGGAATAATTGTAGTATGGTTAAACAGAGTCTACGGTAGCCATATTGAAATTATAACTAGCACTCTTTTTGTCAACATTGAAACATATTCTAGGCTTATTAGAGTAAAGAAATCCCGGATTTATATGAAAAGGATTTAAATAGAGATGGATTGAAAATAATAGACAAATTAAACAGTAATGAAGGAATGACTGGAATAGTCCAGGATAGCCATACATGATCTGAGATCATCTGAGGGACGAAACTTCTGCAGAATTGAACTCAGATTTCGTCCAATTTTCTGGACCGAGTGATACTTTCTTTTCAAAAGAAAGTTCACGAGAAAAGTCTTTATTGGACGGTGAAAGCAGGTTTTTATATTAAGAAGGAACGTACTACTTGAGGTCAGAAGTATAGATAAATTATTTCAAAATTGCATCCGAAATATAGACTGCCTATATAGTATATTTTACAGTATAATTAATAACATAATTATTGTTTTGTTTCATGAATCATCTACTCTAAGTCTGCCTTGCGTTTAATTGAAAAAAAAATATTATTCATATAATAATCAAAGTCAATATCAGTTCATTTGAAATAACTTAAGAAACAAATGATTATATTATTATCATTTTGTTCCGATAATTATCTACTCTAAGTCAGCTTTGTGTTCTTGCAAAATTATTATTTGTATAAAAAAATCACAATCTGATTATTGTAAATTAATTTCCTAATAATTGTTAATATAATACCATAATTTTTTAATGATTACTCAGTTTCGCATTCCCTAAAATTATTATCCATGATAAACAAAAATCAATGTATGGATATTGGTTTAAGACCAAATCCACATTTGATCATTTCAAAAATCACATTTGGATATTTTCTTGTATGAAAATCACATTCGGAAATATAATGATGTTATAACCCGGACACACAAACGGAATGGATATTGAATTCTATAAAGGAAAAAAAAGGAAGGCCATTTTATACCCACAAGCATTGTATAAAAAACCATTTTTTTGCCCTCTTGGCAAAAATGGAAAAGTATTAAACCTAAAAAAATAAAATTCTATCTTTTTTTTTTTTTGTAACATTTGCATAAATGGGAAATGACACATAAATGAATAATCTGCTGCTGCTGCTCCCCTAAAGTGGAAATGAGCCCTGGATGGGCTGCGGTGGGATATGGGGGGGAGGGGGATGTTGGGGGGGGATGTAGGCAGTGATATGGAGGGGGTAGTTTAATATTTAAAAAAAAAAGCTTAATTAGCAGTTTGGGTGGAAATGATTTTTTTTTTTTTTTTTTGTGGGGGCGGAGGGGTGTTTATTACGGTAGAGTGAACGCATCCAGCCCAATGCTTTGATGTCGAAGGTGGGTAAATAATATGCGCCTGATTACGCCAAGTACATTAATTTATTTATGTTTATTATATATTCGAGGTTTCCTTATATATTATTTTAAGGATTTTTGCCTTCCAAATTTTATAAAAAATCAAAATTATTCTTATCTTCTTTTTATTCTTAAATTTGTTAATGTTTATTATATATCCAAGTAATGGTTTTTTTTTGTATTTTAAGGATTTTGGTGTTCCAAAAATCTATCCATAATAATAATTTTCTTTTTATATATTATAAATTTATTCTTATTAAATATTCAAGGATTCCTCTTTGTAAAATTTAAGGATA
>NC_087223.1:5298033-5304887 GCF_015104395.2 Macrobrachium nipponense
TTCCTCTCTCTCTCTCTCTCTCTCTCTCTCTCTCTCTCTCTCTCTCTCTCTTTCCGGTCTGTTAGAAGTTCCAGACAGGAAATTTGTTTCACAGCTCAGCTGAAATATTTTTTAATAACTGAGGGGAATATTTAACAGAATGTTATCTGCCTATTTGAGAGAGAGAGAGAGAGAGAGAGAGAGAGAGAGAGAGAGAGAGAGAGAGAGAGAGAGAGCAAATACACCTGTATTATGAAAGCCAACATTATAATCACCGCATTTATAGACAAACTCTCCACTCGCATATCGACAACACAATTCATAGCAAAATTCCCAGATTCAAAAGTGATAAACTATGATCAATTAAAAATCAAATTATGATCAAAATGGCTGTTTCCTATGATCAGTGAATGTTGCAATACATTTGGCCCCTAATCTGTTACAACAAATATTTTCTGTCCTTGGAAAAATTATCCACGAGGTTTTGAAATTCCGTAAATATTCCTCTTATAAGCTGAGATATACATCATGCTGGAAAGAATAAAGCCAATTGCCCCTTGAATAAGTTATATATTTTATTATTATTATTATTATATTGATTATTAGTTTTTTTTTTTTTTTTTTTGCTCTATCACAGTCCTCCAATTCGAATGGGTGGTATTTATAGTGTGGGGGTTCCGGGTTGCATCCTGCCTCCTTAGGAGTCCATCACTCTTCTACTATGTGTGCGTTTCTAGGATCACACTCTTCTGCATGAGTCCTGGAGCTACTTCAGCCTCTAGTTTTTTCTAGGTTCCTTTTTCAGGGATCTTGGGATCGTGCCTAGTGCTCCTATGATTATGGGTACAATTTCCACTGGCATATCCCATATCCTTCTTATTTCTATTTTCAGATCTTGATACTTATCCAATTTTTCCCTCTCTTTCTCTTCAACTCTGGTGTCCCATGGTATTGCAACATCAATGAGTGATACTTTCTTCTTGACTTTGTCAATCAACGTCACGTCTGGTCTGTTTGCACGTATCACCCTATCCGTTCTGATACCATAGTCCCAGAGGATCCTTTGCCTGATCGTTTTCTATCACTCCTCAGGTTGGTGCTCGTACCACTTATTACTGCAAGGTAGCTGATGTTTCTTGCACAGGCTCCAGTGGAGGGCTTTTGCCACTTACAATCTGACTGCCTCAAAGGGTAAAGTTACCACCCTTTTATAAAGAGTTAATCGTTCCCTTTACCTCACCCCTTTTTCTCATCGAGTTCCCCCTTTAAAAACGGTTCCGGAAGTGAGTTAGTTTTAACATTAAATTTCATTTTTTTTATTTGTTCGTCGACAAAGGTTGTTTACACTATATGTGAGAGACATTGAAGAAAATTATTATTATTATTATTATTATTATTATTATTATTCATGATAACACTACTTATGAATTCTCACAATCTATTGCTTAAATAAGTCAATTTAAAACAAAGAATAATATCTTCTTTATAACTTGAAAATGAAATAATAATGAATGTATAAAATGTATACTGTAGACTGAATCTCATTTACTTGTAGGATATTGAAGAATGTATACAAAAATACATTAATTTATTACTTTTATTACATAATTCAATACATATTTCTTTCAATAACAGAAAGAGTTTTTATGGAGAGAGAGAGAGAGAGAGAGAGAGAGAGGAGAGAGAGAGAGAAGAATCAATTCTCATCATTTAATCTATCCTAAACGTCAGTGAAAACAATCTCATCCCAAACGTTGCGAAAGTCTACGGTATTTAAATGCCCACTTCAAACCCTAACCTGTCACTCTCCGCGAAGATCAAACATTGGAAAATGCCTCGTTTCGATTCGATTCCATTCTACCCCGACAAGTTGACACTGTCAGTCCGGCCCGTCTTTATGACCTC
This sequence comes from Macrobrachium nipponense, assembly GCF_015104395.2. Classification (NCBI taxonomy): domain Eukaryota; kingdom Metazoa; phylum Arthropoda; class Malacostraca; order Decapoda; family Palaemonidae; genus Macrobrachium; species Macrobrachium nipponense. Next base: position 5,299,918 of record NC_087223.1, read on the forward strand.
GTTCCCATTCCGGGCCATAACCCGGATGCATATTTCCCAAGTCTCGAAGAGTTTAAGGATGGGGAAAATTAGGACCAATCAGAGCACGTGGAGGTGATCCATGACGTCACAAGCCACGCCTTTTAGCTCCCTCTTCACTCCTATATCCATTACTGCCGCTAGTCAAGATGCGAAAGAAATACTTTCTTCTCAATTTCACAGTTTACGGCTTGTGTGGCATATACACGTTAGTCAGATATATCTAAACATAATGCAACACTAATTTAACAATAATATATTCTTCAAATAAGATACACTGTGAAATATATAATGCGTTATTGGCTTCTCCATCTTGGTAAGTAATATTTTCACAAACCAGAATTTCTAAATTATATACATGAAAATGCAAGTTTAAAGCCATTTATAAAGAGTTGCGATAACTCATGGGATTAATCAAACAATATACAAGATGGTAAAAATGATGGTATCTGACCTGTTTGTAGGGGAAGATAAAGAGAGGGAGTAGGAATACACTACGGATTTCTATGGACATATTCTATTTCGTAGTAATGCACATTACTGCACATTGTATAAAAGCAATATACTGATCATTACTAGGCCATGAACAGGAATAAAACTGATATAGTCCCTACTATTTACAGGGACAGAATATCAGCTTCATTCATTAAATTATTTCAAGAGCTAATGTGCCCTTAAGGAAACCTAAGGAAACCTACGGTATTATTGTTTTGGTGGTCTAAGTTAGCCTACAGTAACCGATTATAGTTATGTGACCGACTCATCCTGTCAGTAGCTAATCTGAATACGGTTGTTTTTCAAGGTGTACTTGATAAGATGTAGTAAATAATTGCCTTTTTGAGGTGGATTCCGTCTTCATAAAACCTACCAGATGTCCTTACTGATTAGTCCTTGTCATTCATTGTGTACAAATATATAAAAAGTTTTTATTGAAAAACTTTAGCTTTTGATTTTTATTTTTCATATATTGTTTACAAACAAATAAAAAGTGATAATATAATTCAGTATTGGATATTTCTAGCAAGCCCTTACGTGATTTTTGATTACAAAACACTGATTATTTAATTTATTTAATATTTTAGGCAAACTTTTCGTACTTGCCATTCATTGTGTGCGATCAAAATGAATATTTCATTAGTATCTCTTTCATATCCGCTTAGTTTTGAGTACTGTGTCCCCAGATATCCGAGGTGTCTGGGAGCGCTCGACAGTGCGAAAAAATTATCATTCAAAAAAATATAAATTTTATGCCAACAACGTTCATTTTGCTGTCCTTTTTTTTCTAAATGTTAGTATTTTATGGTGGAATAGTCAGAATAAGAGTCCCAGCCCTCTAAATACGAAAAAATGTGTTATTTAACAAAAAAACAAAAAAAATTTACTCTTTTATATTTTCGTTCCCAACCCAAAAACTATGAAAGTCAGGCGAATTAATTATATTTTATGAGAAAGTCAATAAAATTCCCTAAATATCGACATATAAGTAAATGGAAAACGAATAAGTCCAGCCGGTGAAAAAATCGATAGAAAAGAGGATAAGAAACATAGAGCTCCGCCCGGCACAATGAGAATTATCGCTAGAATTTTTTTTTTTTTTTTTTTTGTTTTTTTTTTTTTTTTTTTTTTGAAGAGCCCTATCTCGGTTATTTTTCATTGAAATTCCTTTGTAAATATACGAAAATGTAGAGGAAACGTTGAAGAATAAAGGGAAGGTCAAGAAAAATGGCTTTGGATAAGGCAACAGTTTCATTTTGACGTTATAAATTGATCGAAACTAAAAAAAATTTTACCGTTGTCAACATTTATTGCTAGAATAAAAATTTTTTGAAGACCCCTATCTCGGTTATTTTTCATAGAAATTACTTTGTAAATATACGAAATTGTAGAGGAAAAGTTGAAGAATAAAGGGAGAGTTAAGAAAAATGGCTTTGGGGTCACTGAGAGGGAAGTGTAGGTGCGATCAGCTGATTTCATTGTGAGAATTTTACTACGCCAGGGATTTGAGCATGCGCAGTACAGAAACTACTTTGCTGGCGTATTGATACCCGAGATACACGGTCCAAGGTATGATCTAGCCTATGGAAATCGCTACTTGTCCGAAAATAAAAAAAAATGCCCCTACCACACGTACGAAAAATTTCGGTAAATTTTACGTACTGCTACGTCAGTTGGATAGATAGGGGATAGAGTATTTTTACGTACTATTACGTCAGTTGGACATGAAGGGGTATGTAATACTTTTAGCAATCATAGGACAGAATGCTATCTATTTACGGAGTTACAGTAGACTTTTTACTAAGCTGAACTAGAGCAGAATTGATGCCTTAATTTATTAGAATTGCGATATGCATTAAAGTTATTATGGATGACACATTTTTTCCAACTCTTTTAACAGAATATTTTATGCAAATATTCAATATGTATTAATTAAAACCATGATAACGGTAGTATATGAGTATACTATTATTTTTTCATACAAGCTCACACTCAATGGCCAAATGTATACCTTAAACTAAGCGCATAGATTTTTTTTTTTTTTTTTTTTTTGTTTTTTTTTTTTTTTTTTTTTTTTTTTTTACATATAATAGATTTGTGGCATTATTCAAGCACTGGGGCAACTAAGGCCATTCAGCGCTGAAATGGAAATTGACAGTAAAAGGATTGAAAGGTGTTACAGGTGGAAAACCTCAAAGCAGTTGCACTATGAAGCAATTGTTAGGAGAGGGTGGACAATAAGATGGAAGAAACAGAATATGAACGGAGGTAACAGTAAAATGAATGAAAGTAGTTGCAGCTAGGCGCCGAAGGGACGCTGCAAAGAACCTTAAGTAATACCTACATTGCACCGAATGAGGTGTACTGACGGCACTATCCCCCTAGGGGGTGCATAAATTTGTCATCAAAACTGTATCCTCCACATTTCTTTTAAGCATAAGGCAGTTATTATTTTAGTTCTGTACATAATACCTTTTTATATCTTGATACAACAGGCAGTAACGCCTGAAAAACATTCCATTCCCCATGCTTTTAAAATCGTCACTTTCAAAGTCCAAGATTCTTGATGGGAGTCGAAGTTCTTGGCCTCCTGGCTGTAGTCTGTAGTGCTAATTACAGGTCATATACCATCATTTTAACATACCATCAATTTTACCATCTTGTATATTGTTTGAATCACCCTAGGTGTTATCGCAACTCTTTCTAAATGGCATTAAGCACGCATTTTCAAGTATATAAATTAGCAAATCGCGATGAAAATATTATTCGTGTACTAAATATCGACTTTGTGAGCAGGAATTAAGAGGCACTGAGCACTATTACCATGAGAGAGAAGCCAATAACGCTTAATATATTTCACGGTGTATCTCATTTGAAGAATATATTGTTTGTAGAATTAGTGTTGCCTTATATTTAGATATATCTGACTAAAATGTATAGGGCATACAAGCCGTAAATTGTGAAATATGGAAGTTTTTCTTCAGCATTGTGACTGGCAGTAATGACTATGAGACCGAGTGTAGCTAAAAGGCGTGGCTTGTGACGTCATGGATGAGCTATACGCGCTTTGATTGGTCCTAATTTTCCCCATCCCTTAACTCTTCCAGACTTGGGAAATATGCAACCCGGATCCAAATTCGGGAAGGGTATGAGATCCAGCTCGCAAAACGTTGAAATGAAGTCGGCCAGTTTTAATTTCAGTCACGTTTCATATGTTAATTTGAATGCCCTTTCTCAGTGGAGAATTTATTTTATTTATATATATTTTTTTTAAATGATCTATGACAGTATAGAGTGTTTTTCTCCTTTTATTTTAAGTGGAGGTCGACGGGGCTGGCAAACAAAATAGATTATTCACTTGTCAAATGTATTACGTTAAGCGAATTTCAAGTAGATTATATATATATATATATATATATATATATATATATAATATAATATATATATATATATATATTATAGGAAGCCCACAAAAATTTGGAAAAAATTGAAAGTTTTTTATTTAGCTTTCGGAGAGTACATTCTCTCCCTCTTTCAGAAAGAGAATGTACTCTCCGAAAGCTAAAATAAAAACTTTTAATTTTTTCCAAATTTTAGTGGGCTTCCTACACATATTAAAACACGGATACAGTAGTTAACTTTGCTATATATATATATATATATATATATATATATATATATATATATATATATATATATATAGATATATATATATAGTATTAGATAATCTGTAAGAATATGTGTTTTATTTATTTGTTAAAATGGAGGCAGACGGGGCTGGCAAACATATATGCCCTTTTTTAATTTGCCTTAAAAAATTTGATAAACCTTAATTTAAACACATTTTGGATGATTAAGCAACCTCTGCTTCCTACTTTCTGTATAAAGAGAAGGTTTCTCGTTGTGTACCACAAAGAGATTCCAAGGAATACCACAGAGAGACGAGAATATCGTTATGTAGACATAACCTCAAGAGAAATAGCATCAGTACTTTATCTTTTGAATTTCTCTTCAAGAAGTTTGATCAACCTTAATTGAAGGATGTTTTAGAATATATAAGTAACTCGTACGTCCCACTAACCGGTTGCTCGTTGTGTTCCACAGAGAATTCCAAGAAAATGCTAGAGACAAACCAATCTTTACGTAGTCACATATTTCTGCGAAGCAAATGGGCGCTGCCTGACATTTCCCGCGAAAATCAACTTTGGTATTCCATAAATTCGCATAAATTCCAGAATTGGGAATTCGTGGAATACAGAAGATATTTCTCGGATATATATACGGCGTTTTATTATATAAACATATGAGGGGGAGGGGGGTTGCTTATAATGTAAACACAGTCGGTTCTGTGTTTATTTTTGGGAAAATTTGCCTTTACAGATTTTACCGAGTAGATTATTTGAACAATATTCTTCCTTTCAATACCATTTTGACTTTATTTTTATCTCCATCAATAG
>NC_087223.1:5305387-5327936 GCF_015104395.2 Macrobrachium nipponense
TGACGTTTAGACATTGTCCTAATCGTTAGAATTTTGTATCTTGCAAAGATGTTTGTTCATTTGCTTATCAATTTCTTCAAGTGTATATCTATTCAAATTCTTTATTTACTTTTGTTTCTCCTTTAGTGAAATTTATATATTTTATTTCTATTTTTTCTATTTTTCTTTAGTTTTGTTTATATTTGTTTTTAGGTATGTATTTATTTATTTTTTATTATTTATTTATTTATTTATTTATTTATTTATTTATTTATTTATTTATTTATTTATTTATTTATGTGTCGATTTATTTATATATTATTCATTCATTTATATCTAAACAATGCATTTTATCTGTTCTGCCAAATCTACCTTTACAAAGTCTGAAACCTCAGGCGGATTTTAAATTCACTTCAAATTTCCCCCAATTCCCGAGAAACTCTTGTGTCTCCACACTCTTTGGCGACTTCAAAGCACTACAAGGCACTTCAGAACATTACCCCCAAATCCATCAGAGCGTCTGCAAAGCAGCAAACAAAGAAAAACGCAAAAATAAAAAATAAGATAAATTCTTTAACAGATTGTATGGGGAAATTCGTTGTCTTCAGTCCTAAGAGTCAGACAGATCAATTTCGAAGATGCGGTTTGACGAACTTAATTTAATCAAGATTTTTAAAAATCTAGTGATTAAAATCAATCTATAATTATTGTCATAAGATTAATTTTCCATTATATAATTCTTTATCTATGTTTGAAGTGTTATTTCTATAATTATACGAGGATTGAATTCTGATGGTAATTGTAATGAATTCCTTCTTGCTAAATCAATTTGATTCAGTTATGAAAATGAATACTTATTTAGGTTAATATATATTTATTTCTATCATTCTATAATTGATTATCATTTTGCTTATAGAAATTATATCCATATAATTATTTGAGATTAAATTCTGTTAATCAGACATTCTCTTTTAAGAAATCAACAAACATTCACTTTTCATTTCATCAATATAACTAAGCAGTAACTTATATGATGACATAAATACACATTTACACACTTCCACACATACATACACACACACACACACGTACACATACACAGGTATACATCATTAAATAGATATGCCATCATACTGATATATTCTATACACACACATGCACACACACCATGCACACACACGCAAATAAATATATATATATATATATATATATATATATATATATATATATATATATATATATATATATATATATATATATTGCCAAAGTTTATTTTTGAACGCAAACTTTCCTGAAAATATTAAGGGCAAATATATAACATACTATGACACTAATGCCCCTGTTTTCATGAATAATGTACTCAGAGAGAGAGAGAGAGAGAGAGAGAGAGAGAGAGAGAGAGAGAGAGATTTGGGAGCTTGAACCCTTGAAATTAATGGCTGAATCCTTACATATATAAAAACATTCAAAGAAAAATAAAATAAATTAATAATTTTATAGATGGTTCTAGAGGATGGTTCCTTTAATCTAAGGAGAGGAATCTTTAAGTAGTACGTATATTAGAACTTTGAAGATAATTCTATAAATTTACATAGTGAAAAATATAATCATTAATATTTTTTTTATATATTTTTAAATACTATCCTTAAATTTTACAAAGAGGAATCCTTGAATATTTAATAAGAATAAATTTATAATATATAAAAAGAAAATTATTATTATGGATAGATTTTTGGAACACCAAAATCCTTAAAATACAAAAATAATATTACTTGGATATATAATAAACATTAACAAATTTAAGAATAAAAGAAGATAAGAATAATTTTGATTTTCTATAAAATTTGGAAGACAAAAATCCTTAAAATAATATATAACGAAACCTCGAATATATAATAAACATAAATAAATTAATGTACTTGGCGTAATCAGGCGCTTGTGCGGGCGTATAAGAGTGCATATTATTTACCCACCTTCGACATCAAAGCATTGGGCTGGATGCGTTCACTCTACCGTAATAAACAAAAAAAAAACCCCCCCCCCTCATTTCATTTCCCAAACAAAATGCTAATTAAGCTTTTTTTTTTTTTCTTTTTTTTTTTTTTTAAATATTAACTACCCCCTCCATATCACTGCCTACATCCCCCCCCCCCAACATCCCCCCTCCCCCCCTATCCCACCCGCAGCCCATCCAGGGCTCATTTCCACTTTAGGGAGCAGCAGCAGCAGATTATTCATTTATGTGTCATTTCCCATTTATGCAAATGTTACACAAAAAAAAAAAAAAGATAGAATTTTATTTTTTTAGGTTTAATACTTTTCCATTTTTGCCAAGAGGGAAAAATGGTTTTTATAATGCTTGTGGGTATAAATGCCTTCCTTTTTTTTCCTTTATAGAATTCAATATCCATTCCGTTTTGTTGTGTCGGGTATAATGTCATTATATTTCCAGTGATGATTTTCATACAAGAAAATATCCAAATGTGATTTTTGAAATGATCAAATGTGGATTTGGCCTTAAACCAATAACCATACATTGATTTTGTTTATCATAGATAATAATTTTAGGAATGCGAAACTGAGTAAATCATTAAAAAATATGGTAATTATATTAACAATTATTAGGAGATTAATTTAAAATAATCAGATTGTGATTTTTTTATACAAATAATAATTTTGCAAGAACACAAAGCTGACTTAGAGTAGATAATTCTCGGGACAAAATGATAATAATATAATCATTTGTTTCTTAAGTTATTTCAAATGAACTGATATTGACTTTGATTTTATATGAAGAATAATATTTTTTTTTTTTCAATTAAACGCAGGGACTTAGAGTAGATGATTCATGAAACAAAACAATAATTATGTTATTAATTATACTGTAAAATATACTATATAGGCAGTCTATATTTCGGATGCAATTTTGAAATAATTTATCTATACTTCTGACCTCAAGTAGTACGCTCCTTCTTAATATAAAAACCTGCTTTCACCGTCCAATAAAGACTTTCCTCGTGAACTTTCTTTTGAAAAGAAAGTATCTCTCGGTCCAGAAAATTGGACGAAATCTGAGTCCAATTCTGCAGAAGTTTCGTCCCTCAGATGATCTCAGATCATGTATGGCTATCCTGGACTATTCCAGTCATTCCTTCATTACTGTTTGAATTATCTATTATTTTGAATCCATCTCTATTTAAATCCTTTTCATATAAATCCGGGATTTCCTTACTCTAATAAGACTAGAATACGTTTCAATGTTGACAAAAAGAGTGCTAGTTATAATTTCAATATGGCTACCGTAGACTCTGTTTAACCATACTACAATTATTCCTTCGTTACTGCTTAATTTATTCATTATTTATAATCCCTCCCTATTCAAATCCTTTTCATATAAATCCAGGACTTCATGACATCACCCAAGGCACCTCCAAGATAGAGATAAATTGACATAAATCCCTTGTAACATATTGTACCTTGAAGACAGAAATATCCCCAGATAAATCCCCATTAACATAGATACCTAGACACCGAATATCTTGACGTAAATCCCTCTGAACATACGGTACTTCTAGAGCGAAATCCCTTCAGTTAAATCCACTTTATTATGAATCCCTTCGCGTCTTCAGCCTTACTTTCTCCGCACCGTCAGAGCCTGAGGCTTCAGCCTCAGGATGAGGACGAGATCTTTCCGAAGCCTCAGATCTCGTCGCCAGCGAAGAAGAAGAAACTTGACGACAATGAAAGAGATGAAAGGAATTCGGGACATCAAAGGCCCCTCACGACTCAGTCATGACTCGACTTGACTTATGAATGAGGATCTCCCGTGAGTCACGTGACTCACTGGATGAGTGAAATGAACCACAAATAAGTCAGATGAGGAAGTAAGTCATAGGTCTAATGGGGCATGTATATAAACAAGTGATAAAGGATTCTGAAAAGCGTAAAATATCGACTGAATCTGGACAATGTAAATAATATGTCTAAGGCACCAGGTTAGTATAGATGAAGAAATTAAGTAAATTACGTTCTATTTCCGAAGAAGAAACTCATATTAATCGGGATGTATGTTGGGCAGACCCACCTCATTAAGAATTTGAAAAATTGTCGAGTAAATGTGATCAGAAGATAAGCCAAAAGATAAGCCACAGCATTAGCTTGTTAAACTATTGAATAATTACCTCATGTACGTAAACACAAGCTAAATATGATGTTAATCTATTGAAACAATAAATATTTAACTCTCTCGAGTAACTATAGTCTGGAAATTCTATCAAACTGAATTACAACGCCAGGTTTATATAAGAAAGCTTATCAATTTCCTCCCAGGCACGACGGGAGCAATTCCACTGTAATTCCATCGTCTGATCGGCCAATTCCTCTTACACAGCCTCAGGTGGCCTCTGGGGATTCACTGGTGTAACTATTGGTCTTGGAGGCGCTGCTAACACCCAGGTCCCTCGAGTGATGCTAGAATAACTCGAGTGGTAGGGACGCCAGGGAATGTCAAGTCTCCTTGTTGCTATGGAAACCTCGAAGTGTGACAGCCTCTGGGAGTCGGGAGCAGAGGAACAGATGGGTGTTGCTTTTGACAGGTGATTTCTTGGATGCTGTTTTAATGAAGGAAGTTCTACAGGTGTGTCTCACCTGTCGTTAATGGATTTCCTGAGGTTGAGGGTTAAAAATCGTGAGGTATTTGTAGAACTGTCTAGTTTTTCAAATTTTTATTTATCTTGGATGATGAGGTTTAAAAATCGTGAGATATTTGTTTAACCTAGTTTTTTTAATTTTTTTTTTTTTTACTTATTGATTTCTTGGTTCAGAAACAAAAGATTTTTGTCTATAACCTTTCATACAATTCAAAAGTTGGAATAAATTTAGTATTCGAAAACGTTGATTTTGTTTTCTATAATTTTCCAGGCATTCCAAAATTTTGAAATATTTTGCCTTCAATCATCAACATTAAAACAATCAGAAGCAATTCAAACAATTTTTTTACTCAACAAAATATAGACTTGCTGAAGCTTCTAAATTTATAGACTTACGGGAAAGCAAAAAAAAAACTGGAATATTTGAAAATATGTTTATAGTTAAATTATAACACAGATAAACATGCTGGAGCTTTCCTGAATTCTCTTGAAAGCCCAAAACGCATCTGACATTGCAACAATGTTTAGATTTTAAACAAGTGTCGTCATTCAACACCTCTAGTTTAATCGCGTTAACTAGTTCACTTCGTTCAAACTCAATTACGTTCTTTATGGGTTTTTGGGGCAGTTGAGGCCAAGTTCTCACGCTGATTGTGTAAGAGGACTTTTCCAGGCTGGCTGGAAGTCGTTCAGACTCTTTAGCGACGTCTTGTCTCAGTATAGGGGAGGTTTTTCTTGTGTCCTTGAAAACTTGTTTCCATATTCCTGGTTGCTGTTCATGACACAAACAAAACGAACACTGTGGACTAGATGAACCGTTCCAGCCTTTTCCTAATCTGTTCCGTTCCAGTGCAATGTGAGCTTTTTCTGGGAGTTTCTTTGTCCTTGAAGACTCTTTTTCATATTCTGTGGTACTGTTATATACAGAACGAAAAGGAACTGGAATTGTACAGCAATCTATTTCCAGGAGCGACAGTTAAATCATTCCAGAAGTACTTAAATAATAATGTAGTTCCAGAGGTAGGGCAGTTCTTGTGTTCTGGTCCTTGAAATCTTTTATTTTTCAATTCATTGGTTAACTATTACATGGCATAAACAAAAGAAACATGAAAAGTAACAAATGGTTCTATTTCCAGCTGACAGTAAATTATTCCAGACTTATTTGAATGAATCATCTACGTTGCCAGGCACAAAGGAGTTTTTACTTGTGTTTTTGCTTCTTTGAAGACTTCGTGTTATGTTCCTAGTTGCTGTTCCATTGAAAGTAACAATAATTCACCAAGAGACGTTACTTAACAAGAAACAATACAAAATTCCCAATATCCAATTCCGAAAACACCAGAGAAACTCGGGAGTAATAATTTAATTCCAGTCAGCCCTTTGCCATTCCGGGAAGGGGAATCTCTGAATTAGGAATCATCCCCGTGGTCTAGGATGTTAGTCTGGCTGGAATAAGGAGGAGTTATGGATGATGTGACTTCGTTGTTGCAGCAATTCTGTGGCAATGGGTTTTTTTGAGGTCTACTGAAGATCGAGTACTATTTGTAGTAAGAGGATTAAACACCAGGCCGCCTCTCTCTCTCTCTCTCTCCTCATCTCTCTCTCTCTCTCTATCTCCTCTTCTCTCTCTCTCTCTCTCTTCAGTTCAAACAATGTCAATTACATATTCCTGAAAAAAAAGTATGAATCAAAGAATGCAAAAACTTTCAATTAATCATTCATCAAAAATTAATTCAACTTTAGGCGGACCAATTTTTGGGACCACGAATTCCATCCAAAAATAAAACAACAAATTTGTATGAGTTTTCTTTCAAAAATTTGTTTTTATTCTCGCTGTTTCACAAACAATCACAAAATAATTTAAGTCTGATTTCGTTGAATGCATTAAATCTCTCTCTCTCTCTCTCTCTCTCTCTCGCCCCTCTCTCTCCTCTCTCTCTTCTATCTCTCTCTCTCTCTCTCTCTCTATCGAAGTTGCCATTTGTTTGTGAGACGTACCTGTGCACAGTCGATAAATAAACCGATTTCACTGCGTTAACAAGTGTTCGTGAATTGTCTGCGATAAGATTAGTGTGAAAAAGTAGGATAAAGCGTCTACTAAGTTAGTTCAGAATGGCAGTAAGCTCAGAATGCGGGGAGAATGGCGAAATCTTGCTCTTCATACATATCTACAATATGAATGAGTTAGCACGGAGGAACTGGCATTTCTCATTCGTGAGGATACAAAACAGCCTAATCAAAAAGACACAAAAAGTCATCAATACTTATTGGAAGGATATGATCCTACAAACCGGAAAAATCATTAGAAAAACATCATGAAAATAATGAAGTAGTTCCAAATAAATTCAAGTGGCAAGAGACTATATAAAGAAAAATTTAATCAATAACATATTCCACAAGAAAATGAATAAGGGGAACACTGGAATATAATACTAGTTGATGCAATACAAAAAAAGAATGCTAAAAGCAGGTTGTAGTGACCTAGGGGTTTTTGAGTAATAATTATATTGCCTATGTGTCCTTTGACCTCATGGAATGTGGTGTTAAGAACAGTGGAAGAGGCGACGACCCGAGAAGCTGATGAATGAGTTTCAGGTGGCGTGAGATAAAAATGCTTATTTATTAATCACGTCAGTGTACTAGTTCAAGAACTCTTCTCAAAGTGCCTTTTGTGAAATTGGTGCGGCCAGAAAGTGTGAGGCGTTAACGAAGTGTGCAGTTGTGCGCCTCTTGCCATTTAATAGTTTCATACGCAAATTATGGGGGGATTTTGATAGAGGCGCTCTTCGAGAGAAAAGGCAAATGGCCGTGTGGCACTCACCGGAGTTTTTTTGTTAAGTGTGCTTTAAGTGCTCCGGGGCTGCTTGGGAGAGTGTTTGAAGTATTTTAGCCGAAGACTGGCTGTAACTATTTGTCATTTGTGGTAATGTTCAATCTTTAATTCTGATTGTTAATATTGGGTGTTGTACTTACCGGGATGTGTTCTGTGTCTTGAAACAGGGACGGTTCTGGCAATGGGGGGGGGACCGGGAGTCCCGATGGAAATAGACTTGGTGACTAATGGTGACTACCTTACTAATTAGACATTTTACTGTTGGAGGGTTTTAAGTTAGTCTGTACGACTTGATTAATTATTTATTCATGTTAAATAAAGGTTTTTTTTATGATGCATCTCTCTCATTTTCATTACTGTTAGAATGGCGAGAAAGAGTGGAGAGGAGAGAGAGAGAGAGGGGTCGCTTGGAGAGAGAGATGAGAGGAGTGCGAGGAGAGAGAGAGAGAGGCTGTGTGTATTAGTTTAGCCTGACGTTCGAGCTACACGCGTACCAAATAATAATGAGCGGAATCCACCATTACAATTGCCAAACTGTGTAAGGTGAGGTATAGCATAGTCAATCCACAAAACCTAATCAGAAAATGTTTCAGCATGCAACATTCCCCGCATCCACAATGTGCTGAGGTAAAGCAAAATACGTGTAAGGATACCAGAGTATTTTGCCTCAACATGCTCTCATGGATAGACCAATGATTAAATCAGGACTTACTTTGAAATAGAGAAGATGAAGAAGAAGAGGAGAGGAAGCAAAGGAAAACGGAAGAGAAGAAAAAAAAAACGAAATGACAGAAAAAAATAAGGAAAAACAACGACAAGACAAGAGTATAGATGCAGACGATATCCATAGCATAATATATATGAGGCAAAACCAATCAGCATAATACGAAGAAATTAATATGACATGACAAACAAAAATAAAATCCTGAAGAGGCTCTACCCGATCTGCATACTGATGGGATATAAATAGAAAAAAAAAATGACAAGAAAGGACAAAGACGGCACCCTTTTGAAAAGAGGGAAGTGCAGATTCGGTGAAAGAGGTTACTACAAACAGCTCAAGGTATGTCGCAATATGAATCTATAGTAAATGTGCATACCTAGACGGCTTATGAGGATGAATTCGGAAACTCTACATCCAAAAATATTCCCCAAACACTAAAAGAAGGAAAAGGATGTAAGTTCGACAAAAAAATTCAAATTAGGACACGTGTAGCCCATGAATCAAAATCAATTAATAAATCAATTAAATCATAAATCAAATCAGAAAAGAAACAAAATAAAGAGACGAGCAAAGAGCATGAGGTGAAGAAAAAAGCAAGCCATCACCGCGGATATGGAGTGTCAGCAAAGAATTTCAAGCATCAGCTCAAGATACAGTCAGTACAGCTCAAGAGATAAATACTGTATAACGATGCTAGGGGATGGTGCAGATACGGAGAAAATTGCAAATTCAGGCCCAAAATGAATTATGAGATGAAGGAAGATCAAATATTTTGGAAAAAAGTTGGATTTTTTAATGTCAGAACTTCTGGAAGTGAGAAAGAACAACATACCAGAACAATTTAAATGAAGGATGATAAACATGCAAAACCATAATAGTGATGATCGCAGGGTTTAGCTACGAGTAAAACTCAAAAAGGAAAAATAGAGTTCTTAGAAGAACTAACCCAAAATGAAAAGAACATAGATTAATGAAATAAGTGAAAACCTGGTATTCCCAAGAGGACTAGGTAATGATGATCAAATAAAAGGGTTCCAAACTATAGATCAGATAGAAAATAAATAAGGAATCAATTAAGGGGGAACCTCGATAATGGGACAGACAAAAGAAGGCAAAATATGAGAAATATAGTAACTCCGAATTGTGAATAATAGCGGTAGAATTTGAATCTGAAAAATTAATGAACATAGTAATATATAGACCCCTTAATATAAGAGGTAAAAATCACAAGGACTGGACTATTCCCCTAACGGAGACTTTAATTTTCCTTTTCGTAGACTGGAAAGATCGAATAGGGATTGTGTTGTATTTATACTTATAAAAAAAAGACGGCAAAGTAGGCAGAGAAGATAAGAGGCAATTTGAAAAGCATTAGATATGCTATAGAATACAACATTCCAAACAAATACACACCTGCCAACAAGAAAGAAAATACTTTAGACCTAGTTATTTGTGAACGAGATGAATTTATGTTAAAGGAAATAATAGTTTATAATGCGAGTTTCAGACCATAATGCATAGAATTTAACAGTCCATTCAAAAGCAAGTGAACAACGAGATAAGCAGAAATGATAAAGTGGAAAGGAATGGAAAAACAATTTCTATAGTTAAAAAATATAAATGGTCAGAAATAAATGAAGAAATTACACAAAGATTAATATAACAATTTTGTAAGTGATGATAAACAGGTAAATGCGGAGATACTATATAAAATATTCAGAGGAAAATAGTGGATCAATATATACCGAGAAGAAAAGTAAACATAGTCATGCATACCAAAAGACAGAAGGCTCTTGTTCCAGTAAATCGAAATGTGGAAAAAGTTTAAAAGCATTGAATGAATGATAATAGCTTACACATTACCAAGGTGATAATAATCCAATAGTTTATGGTTCTTGACAAAATGGACTAAATATTCTACGATGCATACTTTTGCTAGAGGATGAAAATCAACTACAAAAAATCGCAAACAATCCTTTGGACCAAGTAATAAAAAACTTTATATAATATCAAACCAAATTCTTAAAGATATAAAAAAGAAACTTTTGCGTCTGTTAACTGTAAAGTGTACCCTCATTACCTTATTATATGGCTAGTCAAAACTCATAAGGAAAAAACAAACCTATGCGCCCAATTATAGTACTGTAGGATCAATTGCTTATAAAACTATCTAAATTATCTTACTACAACTGTATCGCCGCTACTAGGAACTGTATTAATTCCCACCACCCATCCGGACTTCTCTTTATCTTGAGGAAAAAAATTAAAAAATTGTACTAAACCCTAGCGATCCTTTTGCATTTTTCCTGTATGTTCTTTGTTTACCAAAAGTCCCAGATTGGACTCTGGCTAGAATATTTAAGTAATGAAACTTGTACTGCATGATTGCCTATGTCCGTAGTCACATAATGTCCTTATTAAGTTATGTATTTGTGATTGCAGATTTATTTAATGGAGAAATATTACCAACATAATATTTGGTTATGGCCATGGTAACCCTTTTATCACCTCTCCTTTCAAAAATTATATATGGAATTTTTTGAGAGACAACACCTCCCAAATATCACACTTATCCCCTCTAAAAATGGTACGATATGTCGATGATACTTAGTAGTCTTACTGGTGGTATCGATGTAATGATTTATTTTACTGTCTAAGTTGGAATTAATTAGTGCCATCCATAAAAATAACTGTGTGAAATTGAAAAAACAATGTCATCCCTTTCCTAGATGAATTAATAAATAGAGAATCTTTCCAATGCAAATTCAGTATTATAGAAAACCCACAAATAATTTACCATATGTACATTTTTATTCTGGCCACATCTTAATATTAAAACTTCAATTTTTTACTTCTAGTTCCTATGCGCTTACATATCAACGAGTCCACAAATTTGGACCAAGAAATAGACTACATAAAAAAAGACAGGAAACGATCTCTGCTACCCACCTCATTTAAATTGATTTTAGTTATCAAAAAGCTCACAAAAGCTTATTATAGGTTGCTATGTAAATGAAAAAGAAATGCCTAGAAATGTATTAACTTACCTATTTTCGTGGATTTGAAACCTAAAATCAATATTTAAATCGTTTAATGTTAATGTAGTGTCTCTTATAAACAATGCCCATTTTACAGATTATGCTAATTAAGAATAGTCAGTAACACATAACAACATCATTTACAAAATCATGTAAGGATTGCACATCGTCTTACGTGTGGTCAGTCAAGTAAAAAATTTATGGTGTACGTATTAAAACAGCATATGTATTCAGTTAGAACAGCCAGACTTTTTTTTTTCAAATGCTGTGATCAATTGAGTGAAAAACTCATGATTAATTGGGGTGATGCCTCGGTAATTGTAGAGCTAATGATTATGTTTCAATAAATTACTGGATCGGCAATTATACAATATCAATAATAAAAACAACCTAAATCTTTAGTTGGGAAATGTACCTTTGGACCACATATTTGTAAGATGTTTATGAAGGGACCTCAATATAAAGAACAAACTAATAAATTAGTAGTCCCACATGTATATCTTTATTATTCTCATGTCTCTCTCTCTATCTCTCTCTCTCTCTCCTCTGAGTTCGATATTCTCGCCACTCTTTCTTTGCTCGATATACTATATTATATTTCTTTCGTTTCTTTTCATAATAATAAATTTTTTGGGATAAATTGTGTAAATTTTCCATGATATAAATTGTATATGCTTCCTTGTTTTTTCAAAAGTATGTTTTTCGGAAAGAAATAATTTGTTACTGCATGTATCTGCAAAGGTGTGTGCTACCCTCAGAGTTCCTTGTTTCTGTAGAGTGAAATAGCCCTTATAGTATCTGTAGTACAGTTTGGATAATAGCCTCCTTTTGGACTATGTTTCCTCTGTAAAATCAGTTTGCCTTAGTAAAGGGTCTGAACAGCACCGAAAAAGTACTCGATTATCTCGCTTTTTCATTTTTTCCTTCGTGGCAAAAACTTACATATATATAATATATATATATAGAGATATATATATATATATGTAAATATATAATTATATATGTGTGTGTGTGTGTGTGTGGCTGTGTGTGTGTGTGTGCGGTGTGTGTGTGTATGTATGTGTTATAATATAACGGAATTCCACTTTAATCTCATGCCCAATGAAACAGAAATGTTTCGTGGTCAAGGAGACTCATCAGTATGTTTTTAATTATTTTACCATAGAACAAGATGTAGTCTGTGCATGTTTTATAATGTTTGTGGCCAAGTGACGGGAGTATAATAATTAATGGAGAATATTCCGTACAAAATTAAGGAAAGTTATAAACGGTTAAACCCCAAGCCTATCGAATCATTAAGGTCATGTGAAACAGGTTCATTGAAATGAGATGATGCGGCATCAAAGGTATCGATGTGATGAATCTTGTGAAGCAAGTATTCCAGGAGTAGGTCTGGTGAATAATTTCAAGGTATTCATGATGGAACGGAAGCTGTCAAAGTATTGACGTTGGGGCACAGAAGCGACAAAATTGTGTTTTTTTTTTTCATCAGAAAATTACCCCACTTGATATGTAATAGACATTTCCCCAAAATGGAATTTTCTGATTTAAAACCCTTGAGGAACGGGCAAAAAATATTATTATTATTATTATTATATTATTATTATTATATATTAATTATTATCACTTAATATTATTGAATTAAGGATCACAGTTACAGTATTTATAGCATGCAAGGTCGGTACAATCGGTGGGCGGGTCGGTGGGAAACGGATTTTAATGGTCGTTGGCATGGAACGAAAATCTCCCATGAGGCGTTCGACTTGCGTAGTTTGGACGGGTCATTAGCGTCGTGGGTGTTGTTTGGGTAGTTAACCCACCTCTTGGGCGGGCAGGCTGTAACAATGATATATCTTACGCCGTTCTCTCCCGACCTTGCTCTCTCTACTTCTTCCGTCTTTTCTATCTCTCTTGCTCTCCTCTTTCTCTTTCTGCAAGTCCTTCTCTCTCTCTCTCTCTCGACTCGTTCGCTCCTTCTAACGCTCTCCTCTTCTCTCTCTGCCTGCTGTCCCTCTCTCCTTCTCTTTCTCCTCCTCTGTTGCTCCCTCTCTCTCTCTTTCTCTTTCTCTCTCGTAGTAGCCATCTTGCTTGGTGAGACGTACCCGCGTGAAGTCACAATTAATCCAACAGATATCACACGTTTAAAATACGACTAGAAATTTGAGAAAATCTAGAAGTGTTCGTGAACTATCGGGATAAGATTAGTGTGAAAATCGTAGGATAAAGCGTCTCAAGTTAGTTTATACAAGTGTAATACTATAAATCAGAACAAGATTGGCAGTAAGTTCCACGCGGAAGAGGTGGCGTATTTGGCGGGTTTAGCAGATACGCAATACGATGAGTAGCAGGAAGGGAAACGGCATTTCTCATCTTATGAAAATCAGCAACAGTCAACCAAAAAGATACCAAAGCATTCATAGAATATTAGAAGGATTATATCCTTCAAACTGGAACAAATTAATGAACATCTTGAAAATAATTGAAGAAGTTCCAAATAAAATCCAACGTCGGTTAAGAGATCATAAAGAAAAATATACCTTAAACCAAACATATTCGACAAAGAAATGATAGTGAATCTTCGTGGAATACTAATTGACTGCATTAGGAAAAAAGAATGCCAAAAGCATGCAAAGGTGATAAGGTTGGTGTACAGATAGTCAATCACAAAACCTAATCAGAAAATGTGCTGCATTGCAAAATCCGACCCATCCACAGGTGCTTGAGGTAATACAAGATTTGAGAAAAGATACAAGAAATTTTTTGTTCTCACAGTTATCATGGGAGAGACAAGTTATTAAATCAAGATTGAATGACAAATAGTTGAGGATGAAAAGAAGAGGAAAGAGGAAGAAGAAGAAGAAAAAGAAGAAGAGGAAAACGGAAGAAGAAGTAACAAAAATGAAAGACAGAAAAAAATAAGGAAAACAAGAACAAGATAAAAGTATGATGCAGAGATACTCATGATACTACATATGAGGCAAATAAGGCAGCATACCTACGAAGAAAATAAAGTACGATTATGACCAACAGAAAAGCAAATCCCGAAGAGGCTCTACCCAGATCTATACCATGACGGGAAAGAGAAAAATAGACAAGAAAGACAAAATCGAACTTTTGAAAAGAGGAATTGCAGATTTGGAGAAAGATGTTACTACAAACATCTCAGATATGTCAAAACTAGAAATATATGGCAAAGTGCATAATTCGGATGGATATGGGGATGATGCAGAGATCGCATCCAAAAATATGTAAAACTAAAAGAAGGAAAAAAGGATGTAAGTCTCGCCCCCCTCCCCCCCTGACAAAAAATGCAAAATATATGCCACCCTGTAGCCATGAATCATAATTAAATAAATAACCAACCAAGTAATAAAATCCAAAAAATAAGGAAAGAAACAAATAAAGAGAGAAATCAAGATATTCAGGTAAAAGAGAAAAGCAACACCAATGAAGATATGCAGTAGGTGTCAGCAAAAAAATTCAAGCATCAGCTCGAAATTCTCTCAAGAGATTAATAACTTGTATTTATTATGCAAGAGGATATTGCAGAAACGGAAGGAAAATGCAGATTCAGACACAAAATTAATTAACTTATGATGAAGGAAGATCAAATATTATGGAAAAGTTGGATTTTTAATGGCAGATTTTGGGAAATGAAACAAAGAAAACATACCCAGAACAGGAAAGAGACATGGGAAAATCCTTATTACTATCAGTATGTAAATGAAGGAGAAAACACGCAAACCATCATAGTGATGATGGCAGGTTAGTTTACGAGTAACCCCCAAGAAACATAGAGTACTTATGAAGAACTAACCCAAAAATGAAAAGAACATAGATATAATGAATATAAGTGGGAAACCTGCGTATTCCAAGAGACTGGGAATGATGATCAAATAAAAGGGTTCCCAAACTTATAGATCAGATAGAAAACAATAGGAATCAAGGGGGAACGCAATATATGGGAAAGACAAAAAACAGGAAAAATATATGAGAAATTAGTAAACTCAGAAATGGGAACTAATAGCGGTTTAGAATTGAATCTGAAAAAGTGATTGAACAAGTATATATAGACTCCTACTAATACTAAAGAGTTTGACTTATAATTGAAAAATTGGATGATATATGTAGAAATCACAAGGACGGACTTATTCTTCCATCTGGTGACATTCAACTTCCTTACGTAGAATGGAAAGAACGAATAGGAGATTGTGGTTCTACTTATACTATAAAAAAGAGAGTATAGTGCATGAACGATAAGAGGCAATTTGAAAAGCTATTAGATATGCTACTAGATAACAACATTCAACAAATAAATCACCGGCCAACAAGAAAGGAAATACTTTAGACCTAGTATTGTGAACGGAGATGAATGCTGTAAAGAAATAATAGTTTATTAATGGCTGAGTATTTCAGGACATACATGTCATAGAATTAACAGTTTCATTCCAAAGCAAGTGAAATGAGATAAGCAAGAAATGAAAGTGGGAAGGATATGGAAAATACAAACTTCTTCAGTAACAATATTAAAATGGTCTCAGAAGAATAATGAAGAATCTAAAAAAGATTGGGAAACATTTCGTAAGTGAGACATAAGGGTTAAAATACGGAGATATTATATAAAATATTGGAGAAATAGTGCGAAAAATATATACCGAAGAAGAAAAAGTAAACATCATCATGCATACCAAGAGGACAGAAGGATCTTGTTCAGAAAAATCAGAAAGTGGAAAAAAAGGTCTTGCAAGAAAAAAATGCATGGAAAGTTATAAGAACTAAAAAGTAAGATAGAAATGCAGGAACAAAAGATTATTACAATCAAAAGAAAAATGAAAAAAGGGACGGGAAGGAAAAACCCCTATTAAATATCAAGCAAAACCCCAAAATATATACCAATGCCGAAGAAGATGAATAAAAGAAGAATTCGAAATAGGCCTCTGGAATTGAAGGGAGATTAACGAATGAAAAAAGGAAATTTGCAAACATACTGGCAGAGCGATATAAGAGAGAATTCACCCCTAGAATAGATAAATGAAGATAAATGATATAGAATAAGGATGAAAATAGTGAATATTTAGCTGCATAGCTATAATGAAGCTGATATTGTGCAGGGGCTAGTAATGAAATTAAAATGGAGCTGCTGGCAGGCCTGATGGAATTCCTGCTATTTGTTAAAGAAAGTAGTTAATTCTATCGCAAAGCCACTTTGCAATTATTATTAGACAAAGTGTATATACAGGGCAAGATATATGATGAGCACAAAGTAGCATAATATTACCCCTATTTCAAAATGGATCAAGACTAGAGGCAAGTAACTATAGGCCTGTGAGTCTAAACACTTCACATATTAGAAAGTGTATGAAAGGGTAATGAAGACAAATATTAGAAACATTTATAAAAAATAATTTGTTTAATAAAGGACAAAATGGGTTTCGTACCCGGAAAAAGTACACAAACCCAACTGTTACTCACCGTGAAAAAATATTCAAAATATGAAAAGCGGAAATGAAACAGATTTGGTTTTTTAGACTTGCCAAAGCTTTTATAAAGTAGACCATAATATATTAGCGAAGAAAATTAGAAAACACAAATCGTGGCTAAAGTAGGAAGAGGTTAAAGAATGTACACAACAGAAAAAACAGATAGGTATTGCAAACGACGAGAATCGGATGAAGCCAAGGTAATATCCGGGTGCCGCAAGTACGGTGTAGCTGCAATACTGTTGTGTTCTTAGGATGAAGACATTAGACAATAAGTTTAAGGATTCGGTAGTGATAGTTCGCAGATGAACAAGAATAAGTAGAGGAAGTTACTTGTGATGGAAGTGAACGCTCTACAAAGAGAACCTTAACAAAGTATATAGGACTGGAGCAGAGGAAATAGGATGGTATTTACCTATGTTAAATTTGAATCAATATAAATTATGGAGACAGAGAAAGAAAGCTATATGCATATAAGGGCCCTAAAATGAGGACCATCACAAATAAGGCAGAAGCAGTTAAAGACCGTGGGGTGATGATGAATAGGAACATGTTATGCCAATGATCAAATAGCAACTCTGTTGGGCAAAATGTAAAGCAAAATGGGAGATGTTGTTACGGCACTTCAAAAGTGAACACATGATTATGCTTTATAAAAATATGTTCGTAGTCCACTTGAATATTGCAATCTGATATGGTACCCACACTATCAAAAGGAATGCACAAAGAGAGTGACAAAAGGTCCTTTACAGCAGAATAGAAGAAGTTAAGGACCTAGACTACTGGGAAAAAGACTAAAATTCTTAAAATTTATATAGTTAGAAAGGAGAGAGAAACGCTACATGGATAATTCAGGCATGGAAACAGATAGAAGGAATAGCAGAAAATATCAATGGAAACTAAAAATATCATGAAAGAGAAGCAGAGGTAGATTAATAGGCCCAAAACTAACAGGAAAAAAGAAGGAAAGCACACAGGGAACATTAATCACTACGGCACCAGCACCCCGATAATGCAGCGTCTATTCAAATGCGTTGCCGCTCATCTGAGGAAATATCAGGAGTGAGCTTAGATGTGTTAAGATAAGCGACCAATATCCTAAACTGAAATCCAGGACATCCAAGATTGGAAGATGCAAAATATACCCCGGAAGATGTACTAGCAACTCTCTGGTAGACATTAGAGGGCCTCACACTGAGGGACCTGCGGGAACCCGAACAGATGTAAGGTCTGTAAGGTAAAAAAAAAAAAAAGGTCTCTCTTCCTGTCTCTCCCCCCTCGATCTCTCTCTCTCTCTCTCTCTCTGTCTCTCCCCCTCGATCTTTCCTCTCTCTCTCGGGATGTTACGTAGTCGGTTGGTTCTTGCGCCATTTCTTCTTATGATGGTGGGAGAAACTCTGTTTCTTTTACCGTGTTGATAGTCGGTTTTTTTCTCTAATATATTGTAGAGCGTCAAGATAAACGTAGGCGTTTCGGTCCGGTGCAATGGTCAATAATTTCTATGTTCTTATAAGCTCAGCCTCTTTTTGGTCTTCCTGTTGGTCTTTTCCCTATAGTTGAATGAAATGGCCCCTTCTTGAAGATGACAAGAAGACGCTGGAAGAGGTCTGGTAGTGTCATCCCATATAAGAATGGTGGCATCATCCACCGGCATGGAATTCAGATGACACTCCTTCTCTTCAAAGACGTTTCTGGGGGCGCCGGGTTGTTTTCTAAGAAGCAGCTGGCGGTTTTTCATGCTTTGTAATAAATTATGAGGCTAATTTTATCACTTTCTGTAGTGGGGGAGACATTTCACTGATTATTTTCCTTATCGCCTTGTCATCTTCCAAATATTTGTGTGGTGCAATGATTTTTATAAAAAATATTTTTATAGCTCCATTTGAGCGTTAGGTTACGGTCGTTCTTTCTTGGTGCCATTATTTATGGAGTCACTCGTTTGGCGTTCGACATACCGGTTTAAAAGTTATTATTAATGAGAAATTGTGTAGACTTTCGATTTCCTGGTGGTTTCTCTTCCATGTGGAAACAGTGTGTAAGGGCGCGGGCGGACGAGGGCCTCTACCACCGATCTTTTTTATACCTGTCTGGCACTCTGTGGGGGGGGTGGGGGGGGGGAAAAAAACCCATTAAGGCATGACCGGGATTTGTGGGTCTGTACAAAACGTGGTGTGTATCCGTAGGGGTGCTGTACCCGAACCGTCCAGGGAAGGGTAGGGGCCCCGTCAACGCTGCGTTCATAAGTGAAGTGAGAGGGGACGGAGCATCTCGACCAATTAAAATCCGTTCCCACCGACCCGGCCACGATTTACACGACCTTGCATGCTATAAAATATATTATTAGTATTATCTATTATTATTATTATTATTATGATTATTATTTTATTATATATTATTATATTATTGTGATAATCTATTTAAAATATTGATGCAGAGAGAGAGAGAGAGAGAGATGAGAGAGAGAGAGAGAGTTTATTCCGTTTGGCAAACGAGATAATTAAAAAGAGACAGATGAATAAAGCTTCATATAAGTTCGTCTTTACGAGAGAGAGATGAGAGCAGAGAGAGAGAGAGAGAGAGGAGATGAGAGGATGAGAGAGAGAGAGAGATTTGTTCCAGCATTAACTGTGGCAATTGAACTCCAGAGACTCCCATAAGACAAAGCCAGGTTCTGGAGAAGAATAGAGTTCGGCGAAAATTTTAAGTCCGTCGGGACTGGAAACTTTTTCCAGAGAAAAAGTTCTTTTTCCCCATAGACACAGTGGCCGTAGTTACCTTCCCAGGGTTCCTCCCACCCCTACCATGAAAGGATGATGAGGGGTGCGGGGGGGGGGGGGTGGGGGGGGGGGACTGTGGGTGAATTTTATTTATATGTATTTTCTCGAAAAAGTTTGATCGTCTCTTTGAGGACACGAAAATGCGTCTTTCGGGAAGGGAAATAATTATTCGAGAATTTTGGAGGACCCCACGTTTGTCTCAGTGCGTTATATTTATCATTAATTTTGCTAAAAAAAAAAACCAAATAATTATTGTCATTTATATAATATATAATTTAAATAAATTATTATCAAAATATGTTTTCAAGAGAGTATTACTTATTCAAGGGTCTTTCATTTCTCTGTTTACTTGTAATTTGCACAAAATCAGATAAAAACTGTTTTTCCATCTGACCTCAGACTAAATTATGAAGGGGGCCCCCTTAGCGGGAGGGGGGGGGGGGGGGGGGGCGCCGGTTAGTGCCGTCATGCACCTTCATGTGATGCACCGTAGGCATTATTAAGGTTCTTTGCAGCGTGCCTTGACCCCTAGCTGCCAACCGCTTCATTACCTTACTGACTTCCTTCATGTTCCCTTTCTTCCATCTACTTTTCCACCGCAGCCTCCTAACAATTGATTCATAGGCAGTGGCTTGAGGTTTTCCTCTTGTTACACCTTTCAAATCTTTTACTATTAATTCCGTTCAGCGCTGATGACCATAGGTCCAGTACTTGGCCTTTGGACGAATACGCTATTCAATTCATACATGAGGCCAGGGAAAACAGTCTGTATGAAAGGATAAGTTACAAATACTAAACTGTCTTGGTGGGGAAAACTGTTATAGCTTTGGTCGAGGGCAGAATCGTTTACAGAGAAAATCAGTTTGTGTTTTACGATGAAAAGGACGAATCGGAATTTGATTTTGTGGGAGAATCAGACAAAATAATCAATCAATTATTATTAATAACTCCTTGATTTTGAGTCAAAAACTATTTCAGTTGTGGCTCACTTTGGAAACTGAAGTTATCAGATAATCCCGATGATCAGTGATTGTGATTACGATATTGTTATTTTTCGAGTTAATTGAATAATCAATCAGTGAAGATTGTTCGGCCATAGTATTTGACCTAAAGTGTAAAATAATTTCTCTTATCGTTCAAAACTGCGTCTTCCTAGCAACAGCATATTATGAATCAGTTCTCTTTCATTTCGTTTTCAAATCTCTCCTGACTGTCTGACTCAATATGTGAATCCATGTATATATAATACATACATACACACGCACATAGACACACACACACACACACACACAAAATATATCTATATATATATATCTATATATATATTATAGATATATGAGATATATAAGATATATAGAATAGATATATATAGAGGATATTATATAGAATATAGATAATATGTGATATTATATATATATAGAGATATATATGACATCTATCTATATCTATATATTATAGATAATATATTAATATATATAATATAATGAGCGGATATAGATATATATATTAGATATATATATATATATATATATAGATATTAGATAAATAAGATATATAATATATATATAGTATATATATATTTATAGAGATATATATATATATATATACATATATATATGTAGATATACATAGATATAGAGAGCTATAGATATATATATATAGAGATATATAGAATATATTATATACATATATATATATATATATAATATATATATATATAAAATAATATATATATATATATATATATATATATAGATATATTATATATAATATAACATATATATATATATATATATAATATATATATATATAAATAATAGATATAGATAATCTATCTTATATTATGTTAACACGGATATTAACCTCGTTATTTATTTGGTAAACGTGTAACCCGAGCGTTCAGGCAACCGACACCCAATCTCTCTCTCTTCTCTCTCTTCTCTCTCTCTCTCTCTCTCTCCTCTCTCCAAACGACCAATGGCTCGCGACTTTTCTTTCTCTCTCTCTCTCTCTCTCCTCTCCTTTTCTCTCTCTCTTCTCTCTCTCTAATCTTTCTCGCCTTCTAACAGGTAACCAAATGAGAGCCGAAGTATATAAAAAATAACTATTTATTTAACAATGGAAAGTAATCATCAAGTCTAAATCAGTTTCAAGACTAACTTAATCAGTAACCCCACAAACATTAAAATGTCCTAAAACAGCAATTTCACACCAATCGTCCTATTCTCCCATCGGGAACTTTCTAGGTCCGGTTCCCTCTGGACAGAAAAACCCATAGTGCTCGCCAGAATCGTCTGTTCTCAAAAGGACACGAGAAAACACACTCGTAAGTACACATAAGTTAAAGACAAAAGTTAAAAATTAGGATATTCTTCCTATAAATGTCAAACAGACAACAAGCCACCCCTTTGCTAAAGTAGTTTAACTCACCCATGCAAGCCGGAATATTCACTCACTAAATATAAATGATTTTCGCAGAGCTCCCTTGGCATCTTGCCTTTCTCCCACAGAGCTCTTGCAAGTCTCCCATAGACTTGGTTAGTGATACATTACAGAATAGAAGAGGCGCACACGCACATACAAATGCAACACTTCGACAACGCCTCATATATGTCGCAACAGTTTCCCAAGACTTGAACAAAGACCCATAAACTGACGACATTGACTCGCTAATATGACAGTTTTCATATCACGCCACCACAGAAATCATTTATCAGCTTTTTCTCGGGACGTTGCTTCGGCTCGTTCCCATATTCCAAAAAGGTCACAAACGAAAATATGGCAATATATCATTAATTATAACCCTAGGAATTTAGATATAATATATATATATATATATATTTATATATATATATATATATATATATATATATATATATTATCAGTTCTAGTTTAAATCCAATGGTTTGGTTTATTTGTATTTAGCGTAAATGATTATAATAATTGTAATGCATTCAGGATTTTGACATTTCCATACTATTCACTTTGCCACCAACGAGAGAGAGAAAGAGGAGAGATTGTATGTAAACAGTCTTTTATATAAACTATTTTTGTTAAAATTTGATTTTT
>NC_087223.1:5328436-5356134 GCF_015104395.2 Macrobrachium nipponense
CAGAGCAAAACACCTTTTTCAAACCATTTTTAGACGTTTCCATAGTTTTCTCTCTTACACCCCTCCCCCTAATCAGAACAATAATAGTAGTTTGTAGGCTTACTCCTCGAGCAAGCAAAAATAAGATAATACTACACACCTGAATCGTAATGTTATTTTAGATGTGGTCTGTAAAACATAGACCAAACATTTCATATCAAAAGTCAATTTGATATATAAACAATTTTGCACGAAACAGAAAAATAAAAACAGAAATAACACATTTCGCGGAATGGGTTATTTTACTCTCTTAGGAGAGACAGAGAGAGAGAGAGAGAGAGAGAGAGAGAGAGAGAGAGAGAGAGAGAGAGAGAGAGGTACAAGAAGTAATCAAATTAGAAAGGCGACAAGCAGAATGATTGTAAGCGAAGGGTCGAAGTGGAAGTGAGAAAATAACAGGAAATGGATAGATATGCTAATAAACTTATACAAAACTGAAAGAAAATGACAAAAAATAGACATATGTCCAAAATCTTACAAAAAACCAGCAGAGAATGAAAAAATGGCCAACTATGACTAATAGACTTATACAAATTTAATATAATAACAAAAAATTACAATTACGCCTTATAAAATGCTATATAAAACTACTGACAATTGCCAGAGAAAACCAGAAACTGTCAGCACACGAAACAGTCGTACTAAAATAAACTACCAAATAAAACGAATTAGATTTCCTAAAAAAAGTTTCTTGTGCTTTTCTCAAACTCCCCTGTGTCGAATCTTAACCAGGAGTCTCGTCCAGAATTCTCGTCCACCTTCCATCGCAGTATTTTGGCGACGGGGTTTTGTTAAATGCTGACTGACATAAGCCCTGTGGGACCGGGGGAGTCATTTGCCGAATTAGGAGAGCAAGACCGCCGCTGGTGTCGGGAGTAATGTAATGACGCAATTTCAACCCACCAGACGAATAAAGTCTGACAACGGGTTTAATCCGTGTCGAGACAGGGGACTTCTTCTTGGGCAATATTATAAGGACTGTGAAGAATCTCAATCAGTTTCTATTTCCTTCGTTCGTCTATTTTTCTGAGGCGTTGTGGGTTCTGTCGATTAGAGCGAATGTTGACCTTACGAGCAATAGTCGAGAGTACGTTCAACACCATACTGTTGAGCTTGAGCTTTACAGTTGAGAGTTTTCCCAGTCGTTGAGTGAAGGTTATTTGGGCAACTGTTGTATTTTTGTTTGAAATCTGTTGCGTTTTTGTTTGAAATCTGTTGTTTTTATTGTTTGAACTCTCTGATGTGTTTTTGATCAAACTCGCTGTTGTATTTTTGTTTGAAACTCTAATGTGTTTTCAACTCTCTAGTGTGTTTTTGTTTGAAACTGCGGTGTTTTGAACTCTAGTGTATTTTTGTTTTGAAATTTCTGCTGTGTTTTTGTTTGAACTCTTTGATGTAACTCTACTCTATTCTTTGAACACTTTTGTGTTTTTGTTTGAACTTTAACTGTGTTCTTAGAATGGCTGAAATACAAAGACAATTGATCCTTTTCACAGCCAAATTCTATATACTCGTCCAACCCAGTCTGCCTCTTCAACCCAGAGAACAGACTGAAAATTCGATTAGTATAACTCCTTAGTATACGAGAATCCTTCTGGTGAAAGCAGAACCAATCCCAATCATTTCAAAATATAGACAAGAAAAAGAAATACGTTTCCAGACAGAGAAAGTCCAATTGTCAGGAGAGGGAAAGGGGGACGTATTTCATCCAGGGAGTCAAAGTTCAATCGTCTGAGGCCGAGAAAAGAAAGGAACGTTTCATGCAAATTATGAAGGTTGTGAAAATGAGTCCTTTGATGGTAACTGAAACGTAAACGGAAGATGGAGACGACAAACTTTCTTCGGTTAATTTTGACGTAAGAAACGTCGCCCAAAAACGTCTTACCGTCCTCCTTTTGGAGTGCATGAACGCTTCCTCCCTCGAGGCCATTACAATCACAATAGACTTCTCGAAACGTTATTTAAAAAATGTTTTAGAGATGATGTTACGTTCAGTAGTATATTCTTCGTAGACACAAATCTTCGAGAGAAAAGAAGAGACGCTGAAAGGAATATGTAGATAGAAATCTGCGAAGGAACAGAGAAAGATTTGATCAAAATGAAATGATAAAGTTGAACAGTCCTTACAGAAAGCTATCAGATATGATTCTTAGTTTGAAATAAACTCAAAGTGTGATCAGTTCTCGTGCTCATTTTAACTGAAACCTGTTTCAGATGGAGATGAATTACCATCGTTGTTGCAGCATTGAAGGCCAATTGCAAAAATGCTGACGTCAGCAAAAACCACATAATTCAGCTTCCTCCCAAACCTGAACAAGGTAATATGACGCAACTGGAAAATGACGTAACCTGGTTCTGGAAGGCTGGAACACGACGACGCCGTTAGAGTATGGAATCCCGGAATGGTGATTAGAATCTGTAATACAGCAATCCAGGAATGAAGGAAAATAACTTAACCTGGAATCGGAAGGCTGGAATAAGATGTGTTTTGAGTATGGAATCCTGGAATGGATTATTGGAATCTGTAATACAGGAATTCAGGAATGATTGAAAATGACGTAACCTGGAATTGGAATGCTGGAACACTAGGCCTTTAGAGTTTGGAATCCCGGAATGGTGATTGGAATCTGTAATACAGGAATCGAGGAATGATTAGGAATTATACAGTGAATGCCAATTATCATTGCTGGGACGATATTAAAGATGAGGTAAAAGGATGAACACATTCATTGTTTCCCTTTTCAGTTTCATCAGGAATCAGGAATTATCAGAATGAAAGAATTGACTGAAAACACAGACAGGTGGTTTTACTTAACCCTCGTCAAGTCAGAATTCTTTTTTTTTTTTTGTCTACCAGAGGACAAGTCCCGATTAAAATAAGTCTCTCTTGACCAGATCCCTCTGCAATTTCTCTCCCTCGATCCAGCCATCTTCCAGAGACGACCTTTATTCGCCTGGATTCAAGGCAAAGTCGAGTTTCTCGGTCTTCCATCTTCCATTTTGGCCATCCATAGAATCTTCCCCTCTTGGGACTTAGAGGGGAAGAGCTCTATACACTCCATTAGAGACACCTGTTGCAGCTTTGTTCCTGTGTACGTGCAGGTGTGTGCATGTGTGTGTGTGTGTGTAGGCTACGTGTGTGTTTCCTATATACGGTGGCTGTATATAGCATCCTCTATCTCTCTCTCTCTCTCTCTCTCTCTCTCTCGGCAGAGTCGTCTCACCTTTCGAGCAAGTTGATGATGATGATGATGACGGCATATGTACTTGGAAATGAATCTAGATTTTCCGGAAGCTATGCTGCAGCCTATACCGTCATTATTCACATGTAATGATCCGTCTGGATTTGTCCCCGACAGGCCGATATCCATTCCGGAACTGAACGATTTCTGAGGGAAGATTTCGATCACTTTGTTCCCCTGAAAGAAAATCACCCAAATGATTTCATGGAAGATTTTAGTTGAATAAGTTAAGAATTCACTGGGTGATTACATAGCAATGACCCTTGGGATTACTTTGGTATTAATTGGTTATTACCCTGGGATTACCTTGGGATGTGCCGTTGATGGATTCGCCTACAGTTAAAGAGAGAGAGAGAGAGAGAGAGAGAGAGAGAGAGAGAGAGAGAGAGAGAGAAAATTAGTTAATTCTGCAATTCAGCGTCACGGAGATTGTGGTTAACGTCACTTTAAGTACATTAATCCCTAAAAGAATTTATTTGTACTGATAACAAGTCGTATTCAAGATATTCCTCACATAATACTCATTCAGAGAGAGAGAGAGAGAGAGAGAGAGAGAGAGAGAGAGAGAAAACAACAACAGAAATCACATTTCACACTCCTTAACTCCAAATTCCAACGAGTTACGAAAGAAAAGAGGAAGAAGAAGAAGAAAATAACCCTCATCTGATTCCATCTCAAACCACCCAACTTCCAAACGCAGGTTCAACGTCTTTGATGCATAGGATCCATTAGCTGGATCAAACCTTCTTTGAGTGAATCCTTCAGCAATCCCCTCACCACCCCCCACCCCAAAAGTTATAGAGGATAGGAGGAAGGGGGTGAGGGGGAGGGGAGTTAGATTGGCTGGAAATTCGATAAACATTGCCTAATGGGTCTCCCCTGGGATAATTCAAGGAACTCCGTGGAATTATGGGGTCCAATTTCCATCAAAAACATGGTAAGGGAGCTGGATTCATCCCCAGATATAAAAAAGGAAATGAAATTAAGTAGCAGAAGCCCCATATAGATATCATTGAGATCAGAGTTGAAAGTAGAAAGGAAAATACGAGGTTGAGTCCTGTCAGAAACTAGTCTCCTTGAGGGAAGGTCATTCTGGTTCACTCTGGGTCATTCTGGCTGAACTTCTCTTCCCAAAAGACTAAAAGGAAACAGTTTAAATAGTTTTGGGAACATAGAGGAAGGTAGGGAGATCCATATAACAGGGACCAGTGAGTGCAAAGGACTTTTTAGAAAACTCGACATAGAAAATTTAACTTTTATTTTAATAATTCATTCATATCTGTCTGTTCACTTATCTATTATTTTATTGATTTATCTTTTTTTTCTTTTCCTACAACTGATCTTTTCTTTCTACATTTCCTGTTATCTTCAGAAACTCCTTTCAAATGGACGCCTTCATTCTTTGGAAGATGGAATTCTAAGTCAGAGGCCCCTGTGAGCTTCTCTCATATGAAAAGGCGTTTGTCATAAATCCTCAAAGTATTTAGAACCAGAGTAACACATCGAATGAAGCCCAGACATTCCTACGTACACTCTCTGGCGGCGCCACACGCTTCATTTCCAAAGCAGGGACTCGTCATTTCCAACATAACTCGAGTCCTCGCTGGAAGCTCAAATGGTTTTGCGCAGCAAACACAAGTTAATATTTTATCCGCTGCTTCCTATGCAGTTCCAGGTGGCCTGGATCATCCTCTCTCCATTCGAGAGTGAAACGACTCTCATATCGTTTTTAGAATGCGACTGAGATGCAGATGAACGATGAATGAACAATGAATACACTTCGCTTCCCCGAGTACCCGAGTACAGATGAACAAAGGGTAAATGCAGACTGAGACTACCCAATGGTAAAACCAGAATAAACAATGATGACAAAGCAGAAGAAATGCTGGCACAACCAACAACAAAAAATAAAACTATAATGAAAACGGTACAAAATGGAACAGAACTGAGCGAAAATAGCCTGGAACGAAAAATAAGACTAGAACAAGTATGAACAATATGGAAAATGTCTAGCCACCTTCCAAAAAATAAATAAATAAATAAATAAAGTACGAAAATACAATGGAACAAAACTGACCGGAAGCGAAGAAGAAATATCTCGGTCACCTCGTCACCTGTACCTGTTTCAGACGCGGTTACTACAGGGACTAATTATACAGTGGTTGGCAACAGCGAAATCCAATTACAGGTATGTTGATAACTTCGGGCTCTCTGCCTGCATTCTGTTCCCTTGCAAGGGATTAAGAGAGCGTGACGGACTACGAACAGCATAAATGGCCTCAGACACAACATTGTAATAGTCTCTCTCTCTCTCTCTCTCTCTCTCTCTGCTTTCTCTCTCTCTCCTCTCTCTCTCTCTTTACATTTAATCCACAGCAGCTGGGATAATTGACAAGAACCACGAGCCCTGGCTTACCTACAAGAAGATTGGTGGATGAGAAATAAATTCCTGGAAGGTGTCCTTCCTCACCCGTCCAGTTCATGAGTAAATTGACCTCTTATGTAGACGGATGCTGGTTACGACCTCCCGTCACCTCAAAAGGTAGTTATTGTTCGGTACCATTTTGTCTTCATTGTGCGCTCTTCGGGTGATTTCTTATTATTATTTTCTATCAGGGGGGTGTGTTGCGGGTTGCATCCTGCCTATTTAGGATACCATCACTTTACTCACTATGTGCGCTGTTTCTAGGAGCACAACTCTTTTGCATGGGTCATGGAGCTACTTTGGCATCTATATAGTTCTTCCAGGTTCCTTTCCAGGGATCTTGTGATCGCCCCACGGGTAATATTATCCAGACTTCCCATCCGCATGAAAGGCGATCGAGTCACATATTTAATGGCTATTTTACATCCTGCGTGAAATAATATAATATTTACAGATTATTTCAATAATATTTTTAGGCTCGTTGTCGCTTGCAACTGACAATCGATATTGACAGGAGTCATTCCATACATCATCTTTGCAAAAATGTCTTTTAAATGGTCATGATTTTAAATAATAAATGCATATGCATACTTGTGATTAATGAATACTATTATATATTTAATTTGAATATTAAACGTCGAGGAATAATCGAGAAATTAATCTGTTGTGACGAGATAAACAGACCAGATCGAAATATGTTGGAAGGAACTCGATCTCAAGAATAGAGGTTGTTAAGAAAAATCCTCATTTCTTCCAAGCCGCTGGAGGGAAATTAGATCTCTCTCAAAGGGCCTTTATTACCTCATAAGATATTGCTTACTAGCGCCTTCGTTTCTTTAAAGATATGACATAATTAGAGCTTTCGAATCTTTGAAGATATTGCATATGAAAAGCTGTCATGACAAGATATCTGAGCAATAATGGAAAACTCGAGTGAGGTCTGAGAGATGAATAAGAACCATTTACAGGGTCCAGAATGAATTAGTTTTTGGTTTTATTCAATTTATACATTTTCGTGAATTATTTGAGTGAATAACTTGAGTTAATAAAGTTTTTCCTTCAAATAAAGTGCCTAGGTCTATCAGCTTGGGATTCTTTAGGCCTAAAGAATTCATACCATGAATGGTATGAATTCATAAAGGTTTTACCTTCAAATGGAGCAATTAAACTTATTTGTCTCGGCCTCTTTAGGCATAAAACTTTCATTACACTGAGATTCCATTTTCAATCTCGTTTTCTTTATCAATTTTCCTTCATTTACCAAACTCGAAAGCTTTCATTTGTCTATTTCTTAACACTTTCTCAAAATCAAAATCCCCCCCCCCCCCCCCCCCCCCCCCCCCCCCCCCCCCCCCCCCCCCCCCCACCCCTCACACAGCATTTTCCAGAAAATAAAAGTCTCCAGCCTCAACAGCCGTGAAATTGGTGCTTTTCCTCCCATGAGGAGAAATTGTCAGACTGTCAACTGTTTCTGTTATTATAGTTGGCTTCGTGTGTAGCCTAGCTACCTCTCCCCCAGGGTAGCAGACTGGTGAACAGTAGACCTATGTATTGTATACTCCGTACTGTTATCTCTCTCTCTCTCTCTCTCTCTCTCTCTCTCTCTCTCTCTCTCTCTCTCTCTCCTCTTTACGTGCAACAGTATATCGCGAGCAATCGAGCAATCAATAGGTGATCTATATCTTTGTTTTGGAATTCCAGGTAGGAATATAATTGACGATATTCACAGGGACTTAGTTAAGGCCAGCAAGAGTCGAATGACAAACGCTTATGTCATTCTCACTTTGTTATTAAAGCTGTTATTAATTATTGAATGATATTGGATGTTGGTTCACGAAGGTCTATAAGTGATATTGGATGTTTGTTCATGAACGTCTAACCTTACGATAGTTGCTGCTTACACGCCATGATTTAGAACCAGACAGAAAAAGTATAAGTGTCCAGAGAGACGAATTTAAAGCCTTGAAACGAATGTAAACAGACTCTTCTTCTCCTTCGGTTCCTGTCCAGCATTCCAGGTCACTTCAGGTCCCAAAAACAAAATGTATAACTAACAAAAAGCGTAGATTTTTCCTCCAGAACTTGAAAACAAAGACCGGAAGCAAGACTTAGATTCTAAAATCTAAACCCTGATCTTTCTCTCCACAGTAGAAAAGTTTTTTTTTAGCCTTTTAAAAAAGGCTAAAGTCTTTGTAAGAGCCATTTATTTTTCGAGGCAATATCAGCTCACTTTCACTGCAGGCGAATATTCGCTCGTTCGAAGTTGGTATCAGGGAAGGAGTAGCTGGATATAGACAAAATGCCTTCCTGTGCTTTCAAGAAGTAATTCTATGTGAAAGAAGGCACAATAATATAATTTAGGAATTACTTTAACTTTGTGGGCTACAGAGAGAGAGAGAGAGAGAGAAAGAGAGAGAGAGAGAGAGAGAGAGAGAGAGAGAGAGAATTACATACATTTAGTTATAAATTTGATATCTATGTAAGAACCATTTTTCAGTTCAGTAACCAAATAATTTTAAATTGCTTGTGATTTATATATATATATATATATATATATATATATATATATATATAATATATATATATATATATATATATATATATATATATATAAAGAAAGAACGATTTAAATTCAAATTCCTTTTCTTTAAGAAAGAGAAGAAGACTTTGCATAAAATCGAAGACTTCCTGAAGCCCTGAGAAGCCTTGATACATTTTGCAAAAGAGGCTTTGCAACTCAAAACTCGCAAGTGGGACTTTTGGAAATAGAAAGTGAGAAAATGCAAAGTAGATTTTCTTTTATTTATTTTTTCTTTTCTTCGGATGTATTTCTTTCATTTTAAGTTTTCTGAAAAGGGAGCCATTCTTCCGGCTTTGTCTCTCCGTCCGCACTTCTTGCTGTCTACCTTTTCTTTTTTCTGTCTGTACTTTTTTTTTGTTCCGCACTTTTTTCTGTCCACACTCTTTCTGTCCACCCTCAGATCTTAAAACCTACAGAGGCTAAAGGTCTGCAAATTAGTAAGTTGATCTTCCACCCTCCAATCATCAAACACTCCAAATTGCAGCCCTCTAGCCTCAGTACGTTTATATTTCATTTAAGGTTAAAGTTAGCCATAATCGTGCGTCTGGCAATGATGTAGGTCAGGCCACCACACGGCTGTAGTTAAAGTTTCATGGGCCACGGCTCATATAGCATTATATCGAGGCAACCGAAATATGGATTCGTTTTCGGTCCTTGATTATGTTTTATTCTGTAGAGAAAACTCGATTGCGCAGAGGAAACAGAAAGGGGGAATGAAAATGATAAATGTTTTCGTAAGTGGCTAGATTCTTTCAAGTTATTATGTAGAGAAATGAGAGAGAGAGAGAGAGAGAGAGAGAGAGAGAGAATGTCATTTGCCTTGCAAATGCCAGAGAACAGATCTATAGTTTCCGTGTAACCCAAGAGTGTTTCCTGTGTAATCCAATCACCGTGTGTACCTGTGATGTGTATGTATACATATGCATGTACAACAATATATATATAAAAGTTTTGTGTGAAAAGGAAACTTATATACATGGGAATAACATCATAAGCATCTTTTATTAAGTAATTCCTTCATTAACATGTGTCTCCTTATCAAAATTATTATATATTCACTACATTTTCCCATTCAGTCGAATTCCTTCATTATTCCCTCCTTTATTCAGTTCTTTTTTCTGTTCCCTCCTTTATTCAGTTTCTCTCTATTGCCCCCATATCTCTCTTTGCCCAACTACACCCCCACCCCCCTGTGGTAGCATTGTTTACATCCCACTCGACACCCCCCCCCCCACTCCCTGGTTGAAGCTCGCTGATAACATTTATGGGAGAATTTGCAATCGGATCTCTCTCTCTCTCTCTCTCTCTCTCTCTCTCTCTCTCTCTCTCTTCTATCGTCTAAAGGATTTATTACGAAATGTAGTATCTCTCTCTCTCTCTCTCTCTCTCTCTCTCTCTCTCTATCGTCTAAAGGATTTATTACGAAATGTAGTCCTCTCTCTCTCTCTCTCCGTCTCTCTCACTCTCCCATCTCTCATCTCTCCTCTCTCCTCTCTCTCTCTATCGTCTAAAGGATTTATTACGAAATGTAGTCTCTCTCTCTCTCTCTCTCTCTTTTCTCTCTCTCTCTCTCTCTCTCCTCTCCTCTCTCTCTCTCTCTCGTCTAAAAGATTTATTACGAAATGTAGTTTTCTCTCTCTCTCTCTCTCTCCCTCTCTCTCTCTCTCTCTCTCGTCTAAAGGATTTATTACGAATGTAGTCTCTCTCTCTCTCTCTCTCTCTCTCTCTATCATCTAAAGGATTTATTACGAAATGTAGTTTCTCTCTCTCTCTCTCTCTCTCTCGTCTCTCTCTCTCTCTCTCTTGTGTGTGTGTGTGTGTGTGTGTGTGTGTAGCGTTATTGAATTACAATATTATTTATGAAGTTTTAATTAATGAAGAACTCAAAATACAGAGAGAGAGAGAGAGGGAGAGAGAGAGAGAGAGAGAGAGAGAGAGAGAGAAATACTTAACCATAAATGTATAATGAAAGAAAATATTAGTGGGAGAAAATCCATCGCTGGCAACTTTAGGCCAAAGTTGCCGGTTAGTCGAATTTTCTACATCTCAAAACTGACTATATTATAAATTTCAAACATTTTTTATCTGCTATTTTTTCTATTAACGTTTTTTTATTGTGAAATGCGGCTTCCCCTTTTATTCATCTGTTATGTTTTCACATCTTTTTTTTTTATAAGAAATAGATCTTTATTTGCTTTCTGAATTATTGTTCAATTCTTTTTTAAATTTCTCCTCAAATGTTATTTTTTGAATTGGTTTTTCAATGTAAATTTGGATCATGTTTTAATATAATGTTTTTTTGCAGTTTTTTGTATATTTTTCTGAGCCAGAGAAAGAGAGAGAGAGAGAGAGAGAGAGAAACTACACTTCCTAAATAACCCTTTATGCGAGAGAGAGAGAGAGAGACGAGAGAGACGAGAGAGAGTAAGATAGAGAGAGAGAGAGAGAGAGAGACTACACTTCAAAATTGTAATGCCAACTCCTTCAAATCCATTTAGGGTGGCATCTCTCTCTCTCTCTCTCTCTCTCTCTCTTCTCTCTCTCTCTCTCTCTCTCTGGCTCAGAAAAATATAAAAAAAACTGGTCATAATAAAAATATAAAAAAAATGGTCAGAAATAAATGAAGAATTAAACAAAGATTGGGATAACATTTTCGTAAGTGATGACATAGAGTAAATACGGAGATACTATATAAAATTAGGAGAGAAAATAGTGGATAAAATATACCGAGAGGAAAAGTAAACATCAGTCATGCATACCAAGAGACAGAAGGATCTTGTCTTCCCAGAAAATCAGCAAAGTGGAAAAAAGGTCTTGCAAAAGAAAAAAATGCATGGAAAGTTGATAGAACTAAAAAGTAAGATAGAAAATGCTGAAACAAAAGATTATACAATCAGAAGAAAATGAAAAACGGCGGGACTTGGAAGAAAAAACCCTAGTAAATATCAAGCAAAACCCAAACTATTATACTCGTACGCGAAAAAGATGAATAAAAGAAGAATAGAAATAGGCCATCTAAGAATTTAAGTGAGATTAACGAATGAAAAAAAGGAAATATGCAACATATTGGCAGAACGATATAAGAGAGAATTAACCCCTAGAATTGATAATGAAGATAATGATACAGAAGTAAGGGACTAAAATAGTGAATATTTAGCTGACATAGATATTAATGTAGCTGATATTGTGCAGGCTATTAATGAAATTAAAAATGGAGGGCTGCTGCAGGTCCTGATGGTGTTCCTGCTATTTTGTTAAAGAAAGTAGTTCGTTCTATCGCAAAGCCACTTGCAATATTATTAAGACAAAGTGTAGATACAGGCACAGGCAAGATTTATGATGAGCACAAATTAGCATATATTACCCCTACTTTCAAAAGTGGATCAAGACTAAAGGCAAGTAATTATAGGCCTGTGAGTTTACATCACATATTATGAAAGTGTATGAAAGGTTAATGAAGAAAAATATTATGAAACATTTAATAAAAAATAATTTGTTTAATATATGGACACATAGTTTCGTACCCGGAAAAAGTACACAAACCCAACGTTAGTCCACAGTGAGAACATATTCAAAAATATGAAAGCGGAAATGAAACAGATGTAGTATCTAGACTTTGCAAAGCTTTTGACAAGGTAGACCATAATATATTAGCGAAAAAAACTGGAAAACACAATATCGTGGATAAAGTAGGAAGATGGTTAAAAGAATTTTTAAACAACTGAAAACAGATAGTTATTGCAAATGATGAGAAATCAGATGAAGCCAAGGTAATATTCGGTGTGCCACAAGGTACGGTGTTAGCTGCAATACTGTTTGTTATTATGATTGCAGACAGACAGTAATGTTAAGGACCCGGTAGTGAGTAGTTTCGCCGATGACACAAGAATAAGTAGAGAAATTATTTGGGTCTCAAAAAGTTGTGTCGATTTGCGAGTGATTTGATGTACATCATTAAATGCAAAGGACACTTTTTGGTTCTTACTATTAAAATGGATTTTTTTGCTCCACTTACACATTTTATTTTGGACCTGTAGCCATTTTTTGTTTTACAAAACTGTTAAAGAAAAGCAGCTAAAAACGATGTATAGTTTTATGAGCTATCAACAGAAGATTAAGGACAAATAAAATACCTTAGTTTCACCCTGAAAATAAGCTCTACTACGGTCGTTTTAGTAATCAGTAAAACTGTTTATTCTTTCATATATACACATTATTTTTGGCTCATAACCATTGCTTTCAAAAGTCATTTGGATAAAAGCAATGAATAATTTCCAAGTTTGGACATGCTATTAGGACAATTGAAATCCGAGGTCCGTTTTCAAATCTCTTAGATCTCGTTTTCTTTTGCATGGGGGTCTACCTTAAATCTCAAACACGCTTACGCATTGTCGCAATAACAACCTACTGTCCGACAGGCCTCATTCCCACCCACTCCATCTCATCCGACAGACTCATCCCCATTCCAATAAAACCTGGAGACCCATCCTATCCCATCCTATTCAATCCCATCCCATTAACAGGACGGTCTAGCTCTCTCTCTCTCTCTCTCTCTCTCTCTCTCTCTCTCTCTCTCTCTCTCTCTCTCTCTCGTCTCACCTTTCGAGCAAGCTGATGATGATGATGACGGCATTCGTATCTGGAAATGAATCTGGATTTCCCGGAAGCTATGCTGCAGTCTATACCGTCATTAATCACAAGTAATCCGTCTGGATTTGTCCCCCATGAGCCGAAATCCATTTCGGAACTGAATGCTTTTTGAGAAAAGAAGATTTCAATCATTTTGTTCCCTTGAAAGAAAAAAAAATCACCCAAGTGCTTTCATGGTTAGGATTTACTTGAATAACTTAAGAATTCATTCTCTGGGGATGCTTTAGCAATTACTTGGGGATTACTTTGGTATTACTTGGCTATTACCCTGGGATTACCTGGGGATGGGCCGGTGATGCATTCGCTTCTGTTCCTAGTTAGAGAGAGAGAGAGAGAGAGAGAGAGAGAGAGAGAGACAGAGAGAGAGAGAGAGAGCAACAACAGAAATCACATTTCACACTCGTTAACTCCATATTCCAACGAGTTACGAAAGAGAAGAAGAAGAAGAAGAAAATAACCCCCTTCTGATTCCATCTCAAACCACCTAACTTCCAAAAGCAGGTTCAGCGTCTTTGATGAATAGGATCCATTAACTGGATCAAACCTTCTTTGAGTGAATCCTTCAGAAATCCCTTCACCACCCCGCACCCCAAAGGGCGTGGAGGATAGGAGGAAGGGGGTGAGGGGGAGGGAAGTTAGATTGGCGGAAATTAGATAAACATTGATCTTGTGAAGTAACTTCAATTGATGGGTGAACGAACTTATGCGAATGTGGATGCAAGTTGGGTAGTTCAAGGAACTCGGTGGAATTAGGGGTTCAAGTAGGGATTTTACCCCTAGATATTAAAAAGGAAACTTAAATTAAGTAGCAGCCCCCATAATAGATATCATTGAGATCAGAGTTTTGAAACGTGGATCAAAGAGAAATTGCGAGGTTGGTTCTTGTCAGAAACTAGTCTCCTTAAGGGAAGGTCATTCTGGGTCACTCTGGGTCATTCTGGCTGATCCTCTCTTCCCAAGAGGGTAAAAGGAAGCAGTTTAAAGGGTTCGGGGAACATAGAGGAAGGCAGGGAGAACCATGTAGCAGGGACCAGTGAGTATGAAGGGATACTCAAACTGTCTGATGCTCGTAAATTCTTGTTGGTTTAGAAAACTCGACTGTTATTTTAATAATTCATTTATATCAGTGTGTTCACTTATCATTTTATTAATTTATCATTTATCTTCCTTTTCCTACAACTGATCTTTTCTTTCTATATTTCCTGTTATCTTCAGAAACTCCTTTCAAATGGACGCCTTCATTCTTTGGAAGATGGAATTCTAAGTCAGAGGCCCCTGTGAGCTTCTCTCATATGAAAAGGCGTCTGTCATAAATCCTCAATGTATTTAGTACCAGATTGAAGCCCTGGCATTCCTACACTCTCTTGCGTCCCACACGCTTCATTTCCAAAGCAGGGGACTCGTCATTTCCCAACATAACTCGAGTCCTCGCTGGAAGCTCAAATGGTTTGGCGACGCAGCACACACAAGTGAATATTTTATCCGCTGCTTCCTATGCAGTTCCAGGTGGCCTGGATCATCCTCTCTCCATTCGAGAGTGAAACGACTCTCATATCGTTTTTAGAATGCGACTGAGATGCAGATAAACGATGAATGAATGATGAATGAACAATGAACACACTTCGCTTCCCTGAGTACCCGAATACAGATGAACAAATGTATCTGACGTCATGGAAAGAGTCCTTTGTATTTTCACATAGTAAACGAATTACACAAAAGGTCCCTTTTATAACGTCTGTAGTTTACGAGTCTGGAGGAGAGAGAGAGAGGGAGAGGTGGATTTAGGACCACATTGGGAGGGGGGATGGGGTGGTGGGGGTATTGGCTTCTCCTGCCGAAATTAAAACGCTACAAAAGAGGAAATAATTCCTCCATGAAAGTTGTCTCTCTTTCCCTTTCTCTCTCTCTATTTCTCTTTATCTCCGTCTTTCATGGCATGTTGGCGGTTACAGGTAATGCCTCTCTCTCTCTCTCTCTCTCTCTCTCCTATGCAGTGTTGATGCTTAGACCCAAAAGGATTCATTAATTTCTGATCTCGACTGAAATTAGTCTCTCAAACGCCCAGCTCGTAATTACTTTTGAAGGAATGATGCAGAGTGCGGTTTTAATTCGGGATTTCTGAGGGGTAGATGACGCTATGTCCGTTGCCCAGATTCTACTCATTCAGGAATGAAATAACCCCCGGCCCCCTCCCCTGCCCCTTTTTAAAGCCAGGGCACCAACGACATCACAAATTCCATTAATGCCTCTCGTCCTTTGGGTTCAATCGAGGTGAATCTCGGCGTTGCAGGATTGCGATTCAATGTGGGATTGTTTTTTGACACTTGTTTCAGGGCCTGAACGCCCTTCTGAAATTCACCTTACATTGATCTTACTGACTTATTTGAAATATACATTAAATAAAACTGTCTTGACACCATTTTCCAGACCTTTTACACCTGCAGACGATCTATTTCAACTCTCGTGTGCCTGGGTTCGAAATGGCTCTGGAGAATCTTCAAACAGGACTCAAGTTAACGAAGGTCCTTCCTCCTCCTCCTCCTCCTCCTCCTCTCCTCCTGCGCCGTTCAGAAGCTCCTCACTTAGTCAGATCTGTTCCCTCTCTTCGAGGTAATGAGCAACAGGGTATAATTATGCCAGCCTTGTGTGCTTTTGTTGCCCTAGAAGGCGGGTAGGATCGGGGGAGC
Organism: Macrobrachium nipponense; assembly: GCF_015104395.2. Taxonomy (NCBI): domain Eukaryota; kingdom Metazoa; phylum Arthropoda; class Malacostraca; order Decapoda; family Palaemonidae; genus Macrobrachium; species Macrobrachium nipponense. Next base: position 5,344,061 of record NC_087223.1, read on the forward strand.
GTCCTTAACAGTATATCTGAATGTGTAAACGTCTTCTCTGTCTGTTGTCAAGGAACTTTGTAACCATACAAATTTATTTGTAAAGTACATGGCTTTTCTAATTAGTGTCTGAGCATATTAGAGAAAGATTACTCTAATCCTAAACCCTGAAAAAATAAACATATTGGTAAAGTATATTACTCCTTAGGATATTGTCAAAAAACAGCCACGTCGTTGATAAAGTTGAACTGTAAATCAAAAGAGCTATTAAAAGTTGTTCGTTGCCATTTTTACACCAGAGTGAAAAAAGAAATTCTCTCTCTCTCTCTCTCTCTCTCTCTCTCTCTCTCTCTCTCTCTCTGAAAGAGACAGAAAGCGCCAATCAAACAGTTTTACGAGATCTTTTTCGAATGGGGTACATCTCATCACCGCCAACTCATCGCCGCCAACTCATCGCCGCCTACTCATCCACGCCCCAACTCAATTTTTCCCCTGGTCCACTCATCCTGGCCCAACTCATCCCTGGCCCAAACTCATTCCCGGCCAGTGATTATGAAATTCAGTAAAATATTAAAAACACCTTACAGAATCAAGTATGACTCTTTCATGACACTAAAAATAAATTAACACCATATAATTAAAGACAAAAATCCATGAAAATATAAAAGAAAAAAAAATATTTTATGTTATGAGAAATGCATCTTAAATATTCAATGGGAGTCATTTCGTTAAAATTTTGGACAATTCTAAGAATGCGGGAATCAGTATCCCTGTACTTTTTAATTTGGCGGGTGGTGAACTGCCTGCTATAAGTGATTCCAAATAAAAATCTCTACCTTTCTGAACTTTTTTAAGTGCATTTATGAATTTCCAGAGTGTAGGATGTTCCATTCCTGATTCCATTTGTAATCTTCTGTTCGCTCCTTCTGCATGGTTGTTTGTTTTATCTTCATGATTCAAAGTTCGAAAATACAAATTCCACATTTCCAATGGAAAGAGTGGTGCACATCTGCTATTTCCACGTCTGTTTAACCGACCTATATAATTGTCTGTTCAAGCCAGTTCAAGATTGGCACATGCTCCTCGGGATAATCATCAGCTAAGACATCAATATATGAATCAATATGATTGACAGGTACAAATGCAAGCGCCAGTATTATCTTTACTTGTAAAGAAAACTGGCTATCGTTATTATAGCGAGAACTTAGACCCAAAGCCGCAATGTGTTTTTGCATGTTTTGGCTAAGGTGAAAGAAGCACCCTTTTAGTTCGACTTGTGGAAAATTTTCCTTGATTGCCAAAAATGCTGCAATTTCAAAATCACATACAACCGATTTCGGGTTTCCTGTTGGTTGACATTCTTCTATCATTTTAAATAGCCTTGAATATGTAACTTTCCGTTTGTTAGGTAATAGAGCATAAAGCACTGGAATGACACCTCTGATTTTTTGAGCCATTACAATATACACCTGAGAAAATAGCGTGTGTGTGTGTGTGTGTGTTGGACCGGTGATGAGTTGGGACGGGTATAAGTTGGGCTGGAGATGAGCTGGGCTGGAGATAAGTTGGGCCGGGGATAAGTTGGGTCGGAGATGAGTTGGCGGTGATGAGTTGGCTGGCGATGAGATGGCGGCGATGAGTTGTCCCATTTCGATCTTTTTCACCTCTTGAACGAGCTTGTCTGTACCAAATTGCCGTTGAAGTCTGCCTAATTGCAAGTTGATTTTCCTTAATTGGTGTCTGAGTCAGACTTTGGGTGCATGAATAGAGTCCTCCTAGCATTTCCCAGTCGTCGTAAATCAGGTTTGAGGACTCTTATGGGCTCAGACATTTACCAGAAGGAGACGTCTCACTTCTACCTCGGAATCTCGACTTGAGAACCTCAGTTTAACGTAGATTTCTTCAACATAAAACTGATGTACGTATTACAACATAATCTTATTTGCTTCTTTGGGGTATCATGACTCTGTAATGACTGCATATTCAGTCAGTTTGGGGCGTATGAATAGTGCTTATGGGAACTTTAGGTTACGTGGTAGATATCAGTATAATCAATTACATTTGCTTAGTTTCGGATTACTGGAAAGTTGAAAGTCTTTCAAAGGCACTAGACATTTCCACGACTGTTAAAAGATATAGTTCCCCCTAAAAAAATCTGCAGTTCAACCAGAAAATAACCCAATAGAAAGACGGGAGATAAAAAATGGAGAGAAAATAGCCTGAAAAAATTAAAGAAACGCATTTCTTGTTGCTTTAGCATTTGCTAAATAAACGACTGGAATTTATTTCCCCTTTGAGGTCACTAGAAGTGGTTCTGGGTGTCTCTCCTGAGACAACAAAGAGAGCGTCTCTCTCTCTCTCTCTCTCTCTCTTCTCTCTCTTCTCTCTCTCTCTCTCTCTCTCTCTCTCTAGCCTTGTGGGGCTTCTGTCACAACAGAGAAGGAAATAGACCTTCTATTTATATGGAAATAATCCCCCAGGCATGAAGAAAAAAGTGAACTGAAAACAGGTGATGCATTTTGAGTCGGGCAAAATTTGATGGGATTAAGTCCAGAGGTTTCTGACAAAAAGGTTTAGTTCATCTTCGTTCTCTCTGGGATGGAACTCGATCAGTTGATAGGTTAAAAGACATTGATCCTTAAACCAGAGTTGCAAAAGGACGATTTAGTAGAGGGCTAAAAAGGGTCCAAAGGAAACCAGACGGATATAATCCAGTCATACGTAAAGTTAAACCAACTGCTGTATCTTACATAGCAGGTCGAAGTCCGACGATATTATATAAAAAAATTTGTTGGTTGATTTTCATCTAGCTAAGAGACAATACACTACCAACATACTTTTTATTAACTCTTCTCAGCTCTCCATAAAATATCCAGAATTCTGGAAAGGGAATTCTATGAAAAAATAAAGAAATGGATTTTTTTAGACAACGTTTCTCCCTCTGAGTAATTTCCCTCAAGACTTGTTTCTCTCTTATTGTCACCTGAACTGTTTTCTTTGCTCTGAATTCGATGAAAAGAGAATATTAAATATTATTGTAGTCTATTCTTGTGTGTGTGTGTGTGTGTGTGTGTGAGAGAGAGAGAGAGAGAGAGAGAGAGAGAGAGAGAGAGATCCGTGACTTCCAAGTCCTGGTCATCACACAAATCGCTAAACAGATCCCGTGCTGTATGTCGGGTCAAGAGAGGTCATAGTCAGAATCGGGGGTCACATTAAAAGCCCTGTTAACAAGGGGACCCCATCTCGGGCTGTCCCGGTGGGCCATTTAGGGTACAGATTTTGGGACAAAATATATTCCAGTTGGAATTCGTCATTCCAGGTTTTAGTTGGAAAGTTAGCACACCTAGGATTTAATTATGGTTACAGGCTGAGTTTTAGGTTCTGGTATAAGTGTAAAATTGCGATGTGTTTTTAAGAATATCATTGATTTGTAACATTTCCTTTATTGAGACAGACAGATATACACTCATTGATTGACCACAAACATATATACATAGAGACAGACAGATAGATAGATTAACACACACACAGATAACGCAGGCTGAAACTAATCTAGAAAGGCAAATATTATATGAACTAAATATTCATTTGATCAAATATCTGTAAACTTTGCTTCGTGATTGATTGTAAAAGCTTTATATTTTATGGAATGACAGATTCAGTAACTACGTAGTCAAATAGACAGACAATTGGATAGATAGAAAGAGAAAGAGGTGGAGCGAAAGAAAGGAAAATAAATGTATAATCAAAACAAATGAATTTTTTTCAGATATCTTTAATTTTTGACGTTTCTCGACATAGAAATATAGATGATTAAGTAGCTACGTAGACAGACAGACAGACAGGCAATTAGATAGATAGATGGAAAGATAGGGAGACAGATAGAGAGATAGATAGACAGAGATAAATACAAACATTACACAAACTAACAAATAATCCCTCTTTTTATCAGTGTTTATCATCTGTGGAATTATCAAACTCGTCCGCTCGTTAAAACAAGTTTCTTCGGCACAATCGAGTTTTCTGTCCGGTGGTGGCCTCAGCCACGGCCCTTAAAACTCTCAGCCGAGCCCCATGAAACTCAGCCACGGTCCGTTAGTGGAATAGTGTTGGTACCTATAGCACTTCCAGAAATACGATCATGTCTACCTTTAACCTTGTTTAATATAAAAGCTACTGAGGCTAGAGGGCTGCAATTTGTTATGTTAGATGATTGGAGGGTGGTCGATCAACCTACCAATTTGCAGTCCTCTAGCCTCAGTAGTTTTCGCTTACTCGGGGAGTAAGCCTACAAACTGCTTTGTTGTTCTTCTTCCTCCTGTTGTTGTTCTTGTTGGTTGGGGGGGGGGGGGGGTGGCTTAGAACAGCCCTATGGAAGAACCTAAAAAGGTCTGAAAAAGGTGTTTTGCGTTCAGTTAAAGGATAGGATATTTATGATTGATTTATTAGAATGAAAATGTTAGAAATACATAATGTTTATGTTAAACAGAACAGAACAATTAATTCTGATAAAATTTAGATTATTTATTTCAATTTTCGTTGGTGAAACAGCGATCTGTTTGACAGTAGATTCTAGTATGCGCTCCGAGTAAGGTGAAGGTTGGATCACGCCTTGTTAAGCTCCGAGGTGTCACAATGCAAAGGAAAATATAAAAGTTTCATTTCAACTTAATCTTTCATAGTTAGACAAGTCAATGTACTCAGTTCATGAATTCTTTTTCCAAAGTGCTTTGTGAAACTGGATGCAGCTAGTATTGTGAGGCGCTAACGAACTGTGCATTCGTGTGTGCGTGTGCACCTCTTCTATTAAAAAAGTATCATACGCAAGTCTATGGGGGATTTTGATAGAGGCGTCTTTGGAAGAAAGGCAAGATGCCGTGGTGCTAACCGGGAGTCTCTTTATAATATGGTGCTTTAAATATTCCGGCTGCTTGGACGGTTCTAGCAGAACCAGCATGGGGGACCGAGAGGGCGTCACGATGGGGAAACAGACTTTTGGTGACTAATTACTATTCAGACATTTTCGTTGGGGTTTTAATTGAATTGAGTTAGTCTGTAAGACTTGATTGGATCATTATCTTTTTTCTTGTTAATAAATGTATTTTCTTATAACGCAATTTTGGTTACTGTTAGAGTGGAGAGAGAGCGGAGAGAGAGAGAGAGAGAGAGAGAGAGAGAGAGAGAGAGAGAGAGAGAGAGAGAGAGAGAGAGAGGTATCGCTTAGAGAGAGAGAGAGAGAGAGAGAGAGAGAGAGAGAGAGAGAGAAAGGGAAGTTGTTTGCCTCGACGCTCGAGTTACACGTTTACCAAATAAATAATGAGGAAATAGCCTCATTACATATATACATACATTATATATATATATATATATATATATATATATATATATATATATATACATATATATATATGCACACGCACACACACACACCTATGTGTATATATATATATATATAGATATATATATATATATATATATATATATATATATATATAAAACATACAATCATATACCTTTCCCCCATATCTATAATTAACACAACTTTCATATCAAATAAACTTTTAAAAAAACGATTCCACTTCGTAATAGTTTCTTTATATATATATATATATATATATATATATATATATATATATATATATATATATATATATATATATTGCATTTTTTCGAAAAAAAGGTGGACTGACTCGTTTTTCCGGTTCTGTTGGGAAGCAAAATTATTCGAAATATAATCCGTTCTCTCTCTCCTCCTCTCTCTTTCTTCTTTATCTTCTTCTCTCTCTCTTCTTTTGCTCTACTCTCTCTATCTTTCTCCTCTCTCTCTCTCTCATCTCTCTCTCTCTCTCTCTCTCTCTCTCTCTGTTCGTATAATATATATATATATATATATATATATATATATATATATATATATATATATATTATATATATATATATATATATGGGTTTTATATGTTTATTTTTTAAAACAAACAGAGGTTTTCTAAGTAGTTATTTCCGGGACGTAATTACCCAGAATAAACTGCCAAATATTTTTTTTTCAATAAATGAAAATAACATCTTACTTTTATTAAAATTAAAGACTAATTTTCAAAAATTGCATCGTTCATGACGAACAGATCTCACCAGATTTAAAATCTGAAAATACAATATTTTTAATTATTCCCCTACAATCTTTTAATTAAGATCTTAATCCTTTATTCCATCCATTTTTATCCAAATTCTGCTTCCTACACTTTCGTCAATTGCCCATCCTTTCCATTTCTGCCTTTTTGTGTCTTAATTCTTAATAATCCAGTTTCTTTAAAGTATAAAATGTTATAATAGCTAATTATCGGAACAGCTATCCTCTGTCCTTCGTTAAATTCAAGTTTTCTTATTGTTTAAAACACATTGCTTCCCTCTCTCCCTCTCTCTCCAAACTTCTGTAGTACTGTAGCTGCATAATTTAACTCTTCCAAAATCGAGAATAATCGCAGAATAATCTCGAGCATATGATAATCGCAAGTAGGGTGCATAATTATCTAAATAATTATGCCTCGCTGAATTTCCCGTTTTGCTCACAGGATATGAAGCTGCGATTATCGGGTTATGTATGACGGTTTTTCGTTTCGTTAAATATGCAAATATGATGCTATGCGGTTTATTTTAGCCAAGTTTTTATTTTCGTTTTCTGAAAATAAATATAAAAATCCTTTAAAATTCCATTTTTTTTCTTAGAATTAAGGCAAAACTGAGAATAAGGATTCAGGCAATTAAAGAATGCTTTTTTAAGATATATTTTTCTGTTTATGAAAATAATTATAAAAATCTATTAGATTTCAACAGTTTTTATTGATAGCATTTAGAAAAACAAGAGAATACGGTTTCAGCAGATTTCCAAAGTCACAGATAAAACTTAGATATAAATAAAATATGGAAAATAGTAGGTGATACAACAACAACATCAAATACAACATTGAAAATATAAAATGTAAATATCTTCTATGATTGTATAATAATTTTAATGAATAGTATTTAGGCAAAACATACAATAAGTCTTTAGATAAATGTAGAACTCCCAGATACAACTTAGATACAAAATATACAAAAACTAAAAAAACAAATACAACAGCAATATCACATACACCACTGAAGTGTTAAAATGTGGATATCTGCAATTTCTTCACAATAGTACTTAGCCAAAACATAGAATAAGGCTTTAGATAACTGTAGAACTCAAAGATGCAACTTAGATATAAACACTAAAAACTTGAACACAAAATACAACAGCTACAACAACGGCAAATACAACCCACAAATCTGAACCTCGTTTCAGACGCTTTCCCGTCGGACTGGAAAAAAAATATCATTTTTGCTCCACGAACAATTTTAATCCTATCCTGAACTGGACTTTTTTTCTTTCTTTTTTCCCGCCACTGTTGGGAACAAAGTTACGGCCGGTAAACTTTCTCTCTCTCTCTCTCTCTCTCTCTCTCTCCTCTCTCTCTCTCTCTCTCTCTCTCTCTCTCTCTCTCTCTCTATCGAGTTGCTTTTCTGGGATTTTTACTGCCTCGATTTCATAAATGTTTTATCCCGTGATGGAATCGTGATCTTGTTTGTCGAAGAAAATTTACGGTGGGGAATGCACACGCAAACACACACACATTATGATTCTCAGTCGGTATTAATTTCGAGGTAGAAGGAATGGGATATGAAACGACGTTTGTGGCTTAATATATGTATATATATATATATATATATATATATATATATATATATATATATATATATATATATATATAATCGCCTTACAGTTCAACAGGTTCGCTATCTTTAGCTACAGAGACAGTTATATAATAATAATAATAATAATAATAATAATAATAATAATAATAATAATAATAATAATAATAGCAAGAGCTGACACCTCCCAGAATCAGCTCAATTCCTCATCTGGATTTCGCACAGCGGAAAAATGTGATTCCCGATGATAATATCGTGTTAATTAATATAAACTCCCTCCCCCTCTCCCCCCCAACCCCCTGTGAGTCAGTTTCCAGCGGAGGCTAATTTGGGCTTTCATGCCTGCTAGAGCTTCCAGGTTTTTTTTCCAGTCGTCCAGTTTTCCAGTCCAGCCTTTGATGATACGTTGATATACATATTTATCAAGGCCTGTTTCGCATCTCTATTGTTCTGTTGTTTTGAGGATGATGGGATTGGGCTCTCTCTCTCTCTCTCTCTCTCTCTCTCTCTCTCTCTCTCTCTCTCTCTCTCATTTAGGAATAATTCCCTTCAATCCGCGACACATGAATAGACATCTATGTATTTAATAGCGTTATTGCAGCATCTAACTGTATTTAAGAGAGTTATTTTAGCAGCTAATGCATTTAATACAGGTATTTTAGCGGCTGTTTATTTGATTATAAGTATGGTGAAGTATGTTTGGCAAAGTCTGTAGATTTAATTTCAAATTATTGCATTTGATAGAGTTTTTGTAACGCTACTGTATTTGATAGTTATTTTAACTGCTACTGTATTAAAAACAGCAATTGTAGCAGCTGTCGTATTTAATAGGATTCTTTAGAAACTTTATTTATTTCAAGCAGCAATGATAAAATGAAATATGGTGTGAAAAGTCAATAGACTTAATTTTTCAATTATTGTATTTAATAGAATTATTGTAGCGAATATTGCTTTTAACAGATAAATTTTACCAGATGTTGTACCTAATACAGTTATTTGTAACATCTATTATATTCAATAGACTCGCCTCAGCAACTATATCTGTCGTAATTAAAACATATTTGACTTAAACATCTGAGATAAACTTTGAAAGGTTTCTAATCCCTATAAGTGTACAATTGAGAGCTTTCCACTTTAAATATGAAGAAATATCTCATCCATATCCATATAGTGGATGAGAACCAACGCAGATGTTTACGATTAATGAAGGATTTATTCCATAGCTTGGAATCAGGGAATCAGAAATCAGATGACCTCCTCCCCCTCATCTCGCTCCTCCTCCATGAAGGATTCCAGATTCAGGAGGCTGCTTCCTGGGCCCCAGATGTCATCAAGGATGACGGACAAGGAATTAGAAAAGGACGTCGGGAAGGAAATAGAGGAAGAGAATTTGCAGCTGATGGAGACGGAACAGATTAGCAAGACGAGATCAGTAGACGCAGGGATTTAATGTTTAAATGCAAAAAGAGATTGTCTATCTAATTTAGTGGTGACACATTCTATTTATAGTAATGGGTGACACATTATATCTATTGTAGTGGGTGACATATTCTATCCATCGTAGGGGTGACTCATTTTTTGTATAGAAGCAAGTGACACATTCTGTGTATCGTAATGGGTGACACTTTCGACTATTCGCAGTGGGTGCCGCATTCTATCTATCGTATTGGGGGATGCTAAGAAAGTGTAGAGGCTTTTAAAGTTTGGAGGTCAGGTCAGGGGTCTCTCTCTCTCTCGCTCTCTCTCTCTCTCTCTCTTTCTCTCTCTCTCGCTCTCTCTCTCTCTCTCTCTCTCTCTCTCTCTCTCTCTCTCTCCTTTCTCTCTTTCTCTCTCACCTGATATCTATACCACCACCGGAAGTTCACGGAATCGTGACCAACTAACCCTCCCCCCCCCCCTTCCCCCCGCCTCCTTTCCATCCCCCACTCCCACTCGGAGCTTGTCGTAACATTAACGTAATCGGGTAATCAGTGTTATTTCAGGTCTGCTATTATTTTTATTCTGAAAAAAAAAAACATCCGTTATGACACGGAAGTCCTTCTCTCTAGTTCGAATTTCTTTAAACTCTAGGTTCCCAAATATTCTTATTAATAAATGAATTAAGTTTTTGTAGGTCTTAGATATTTTCGTTTTAATATTTTAGGTATTTGGGTTTATAAATATTGGTTTTTTAAAGACATTTTAAATATAAGAAGTAAGATTTAACTCCTGTTTTTAAATATTGATTTTTAGAATAAACTTTTCAGCCATTTCTTGAAAATATTTTAAATCTGATTTTTTAAAATCAACTTAAAGACAAAAAAAAAATCTTCCTACTGTTTCAAAGCATTCAATTTTAAATAAAATTTCCAGCCATTTTCAAAAACATTTTTGTAAATCTGATTTTATAAACATTTATCTTAAAAACAAACGACTAAATTTACTTCCTGCTTTTAAATATTAATTTTCTAAATAAAAGTTTTAAGCATTTCCTTAAATGGAGTATTGCTAATCTGATTTTTTTAAAATTTTATATAAAAATAAGAAGCTAAATTTACATCCCGTTCCTAAATAATAAGTTTCAAAATAAAATCTTAAGCCATTTAATACATAATTGTAAGAAAATAAATTTACCTCCCGTTCCTACATATAAATTTTCAAAATACATTTTCTGGGCCATTGTCTGGAATCACAAACCACAAAGGACCATTTCAGACCTCCACTTACATCCATATTTCAAAACTACCCTTTACTCATTCCTCACTTTCAAAACCAAGGACGAGCACCATTGATCCACAGAACCACATTCATTCACTCTCACTTCCCAAAGCAACAATTGAACAGCATTTGAATAGCAAGTTAACATGAATTTAACTGCATTGCATGACAAGGATTTGTGGGAAGAAGGCTTCAGTACCTGAGTCAGTCTTGAATACGACAGGTGAAGGGTATAATGAAGGCTAGACTTCCAACTTATTGTCAATGTCACGAGTTCGAAGGCGCCAGTGGTATAATGCCGTGGAGACTGTGAGTCTTATATTGACATAGTCTCATGGTGATGAATTTTACGTCGATAATTTTCAAGGTTTTTCTTTGAACTTTGTTAAATATCAATTTTCACTTAATCTACATGTATATCATGCTATTTTAGTTTATCAGTAGGAATCCAAGTTAAGGTAGATCCATAGACAGTTCATGCAAGCTATCAAACTAATCCTCTCTCTCTCTCTCTCTCTCTCTCTCTCTCTCTCTCTCTCTCTCACTATATGATGCAAAAGCATTTGTTGATTAAATTCCTTGAATTCCTGTTGAAGTTGATAACTAAATCTATACCCGGTTTTGTGTCTGTTATTGCAGACTGATGCGGGGAAAATGGTATATATATATTATATATTATATATATATATATATATATATATATATATATATATATATATATATATATATATATATATATATATATATATATATATATATATCAGATTTTGAACATAACAGCAGAGCTATAATTGACTATATCTATATCATCTACAATTATAATTACCACGAAAAGCGTCAACTCAATAATATTTATCAATATTCATTTTCCCTTCAGCCCCAACTGCAGATTAGCATCTGTGGCAAAACCTCTAATTAACCTTTTGTATCATTCACCTGAAATGTTAGTAAATATTATTTTAATTCTGTAGATCCCCCTTTTTTTTTTTTTTACCAAATTCCCTTTGGAAATTGTACTTTGATATTTGAATAAGGTTTCAGTTGAAGTGTTATTTCTCAAATGGGTTTTTTTCAGTGTTTTTAATTATTTAAACTGAAAAACATCTTTCCTTTGGCGTTGAGCTGACTGTGTCATGTTTGCTTTTTTATAACCTATCTCTCTCTCTCTCTCTCTCTCTCTCTCTCTCTCTTTCACACACACACACATTTTTTATATTGAAGACTAATTCTCTCTCTCTCTCTCTCTCTCGGCTAATATATTCAACCACTGCGTCCTGCGTATGTATACAAGATACTTTCCATCTCTAAAGAATATTTTTAGGCACGTCCCCCCTTCTGTAATAATTTAAAATGTCTTGTCTCTTGGGTAAAACTAATTATGCACATCTATTTTTCTTTATTGAAGTCTAAACTTTGTACCTCCCAGCGTAAATTTTATAGCACCCTTCCATTTTAGTATTATTCATGAAACAAGTCTCGTTTTGATTAATATTTTTAGGTCCGATGTCATCCGGGAAATATGATTTGGCTCTAGGCTGACACTGTTGCCAATTTCATCGAAACTAGACCACTGATATTTTTTTTTTTTCCAAATCCCTGTATAAACTGGATTGTTCCAAGAGTACACGTGCGTGTACGCATTTTCAGGGGTCTGTGAATTTTATGTGTGT